>NC_038248.2:14428351-14436219 GCF_000004515.6 Glycine max
CTCTTCAGAGAGAGACAGAGAGAATTACAGTAATAGAAAGAAGTAGAATATGAAGGAGAGAGAAAGAGAGACAACTTTGGAGGTGGATTTTGGTAGTGAAGCACTAAACAGGAGTTGCTTATAGAGGTGGTGTGGGAGGACAAAAAACCAGATTTTAACAGACAAAGAGGAATGCACAATTCAGTTTTAGGAGAGGGAGATTCAGATTAGAGAACCCCCCCCCCCCCCCACCCCCCAAAAAAAAAGTGGGGGGACTTGCTTTGGTTTGGTTGGACTACCAGCTATCGAGTTTACGCCCTATAGAGGGGGACAGGGGGGCAAATAGTGGTGAGGACAAAAGATGGTAGAGAGAGACAGAAAGACAGAGAGAGAGAGGACCTTTCTTCAAAACAACATTTTAGTCGTCTTTATAAAAGCTATGCTTCAGGTGAACATGCTTTTTTTTAAGAATTGAATTCTATTTGAATATAAATGTTTCCACTTAAAATACCTATCTCCCTTCTCAAACGACCAAGCATGCAACAAATAGTTGGACTTCTAAGGGATATTGAACCTACAAACTAGTTAGTCAGCATGATGAGAAAGAGTCAAGCATTTTCTCTGCATTTCTTTAGTATTCATCAACTGACTACAACTCTAATATACACAATTGACCAAAAGACTCAAGCAATTGACCAGAGGAACAAAAGCAGCAAAGTAGGTAGCCTTATGGGAGTTATTGCTATCCTAGCAATTACATCAAAACATTCAAACATTGCAGCAACACCAGTAATCAATGCATTGCAGTTCACACACCTAAACTAGTTTCAAAGATTCAAAAATTGAAGAAATGGGATACCTGAAAATTGCCCAAGAAACCAGAAAAAGCAACGCAGACAATATATGGACCAGTTTTCTGCCCAGACCCTACCCAATCAATTTTCACTAACCCAATAAGTCACATGATACCTAACCACCAACACACAAATCAAAAGTCTACTACTTAATTTCAAACCCTGCCCAATCAATTATGGGTTTACTTGTGGATGTGATAGGTGCAAGATTGAAGCTAATTGGGATGGTGAAGAAAACAATCAAAAGGGAAAAAAAGGAGATGATATGTACTTGGATATAGACATCATACATGCATGTCTCTGTCCTGTTTTAGTCTTTCTTTAAAAAGTGTTGTGTTGTCTTCTACAGAATCACTATTTAAAACATAGAACAAAAAAGTACAGGACAAATTAGTAAACTATATTACTTTTACACACATTTTTATAACTGATATATCTTTTTTATTTCTTGATCTCTAAAATCAAAATGCTTATGATACTTCCAAAAAATTTACACTGTAAATGTATTCTACTTTTCTTTCAATTATTTTAATTTATGCCAGATTAATCAAAGAGACATCCCCTCAAAATTTTATTATTAGGCCAGTGACACAGACTGTCTAGTTGTTATGCATCTTTTAGTAAACACTGCATTTTATAATATGTACATGATATATAGGTGGGAATTTTATAATCCTCTTAACAGAGACAAACTTGAACACGTTTCCTAACTAAACTAGAAATGAAAAAGAAACCAAGCTTACCTCGAACCCAAACAGTGACAATGGCAGTGAGATCTAACAAAATGGCACGAAACTTAAAGCTTTCCTCGTACCTCAATCAACAATACTGCAACTGAAGACGTATTATTATTATTATTATTATTATTATTATTATTATTATTATCAATAAAGGAAAAAACAAGAAGCATTTCATATGGCAGGTCTTATAACATAATCCAAAATATTACCCTCATTATTTAATTTATTGTTCATTGACTGCAACTCATTTCTATTCAATATAGTATATGCTTGTGTGGTCCTAAAATACGCAGGATTTGTCAAGGGGAGGTTAGTTCACCATTTAGCTACCACCGCATAAAAAACATAGTGCCAAAACTAACAGAATCCTAAAGCCCTAAATTTCCTAAACTTGAATACTTGCCATCAGCAACTAATCCCTAGGTCTATTCTAAGAGGTATAACATCATTGGAGTTCACAAAGATAAAAAAATTGTGCTGAACAGAAAAAGAATGATACCAGATTGACCCAAATCTTATTTAGAGGTAGATACTTCTATTTTTTTCCTCCCATGTAATTTAGTTCTTAAAAAAAGTATATACTTGTCAAATCTTATTTGTAGGACTAGATTGCCCCGAATCTTCCCCTACTGTATACAGATCATAATAAATGTTGTGATGAATTAAATGAAGGTCAAATTTTAAGAAATGAATCTAATTAAATTAATGAAAAATAGTCAGTCTTTAGTAGAGGCTAGGATAGTATCCTCATATAAAACCCTAAATTCCCTAAATTTGAATTGTAGATAGCAAACAACAAAAATAGAAACTATTACTCAAAGTAGTTTCTCAAAATAATCAGAAATCATTTTTTCAGTAGATTCTTATTTTCTTAAAAAACTTGATTAAACACTAATTTTTTTAATATTAATTTGTTACTTCATGGGAAAAACTTGAAATAAATTAGCTCATGGTAGGTTTCACATGATAGATTCAGTGTCTTGCCATTATGTGTTTCTAAATTTGACTCAGAAGCTTGCATGAGTGTATTTCTTTGGTAGAGAAGCTTACTTTACTTTATAAACAGGATTGAGAATAGAACAACAAACAAGATGCTTAGCATTCGGCAAAAGTAGGATCAAGTGGTTTGTGAAATAGAAAAGATAACATATTAACATGGAGCAGTTTGGGATAATGAAATTTTTCTCCGTAGAAATGGGTAGATACATAATGGGAGTGGATTAGCAGCTGGTTCTGAATGCCAAGATACATATAATAAGAACCAAGCTGGTCCCGAAGAAACATAATACATTTACCCTACACTAATTACTTAAATTACTATAGCTACCATCCTTTCCTAATTACAAAAAGCTACTGTTATATTGCCTTCAATTAAAGTTCCCCTACCCTCAAAAGAAACAACACTAACTGAGGCAAAGGATCGATCTTAAGGCTAGGGGTAAGAGCAAAAATACCAAAAGAACAGCACCAAAGTCCAATGACATCTACCTCAAATTACTTGTCAAGGTTCCTCAAATTAGTCAAGGTTTCTTAGCAATGATAATGAGAGTGAAAAAATGGGTGAATTTGGGGTCAGGGGACAACATTATCAAATTGGATTTAGGGACACAAAACACATGGGAATTGTAGTTTTCTGGCAGAAACCCCCTATTATAACTCCACCTTTCCTGTTGTTCTTTGGCTTTATTCAACTGTTGTATTTCTTAGCTTTATTTAACGTGATTTATATAGAATGCTTCAGTGCATGAACAGAAAGTCTTATATAGATGTATGCTACCATTCCCTGTTCTTGATGCTACTCTTAAGAACTAATTAAGAAGTTTTCCAAATTGTAAGATTAGGACGTACACTAACAGCAATAAACTGGTAATTTCTTTTATTTTAATGTGTGAATTGCAGATTTTACAAAACTAACAAACTTTTTAGTTCAAGAGGTTGATTATAAGTTGACAGAAGAGGGAGAGTGTAATCTGATCAATTTGAGAGTAATTCGAAGACTAACTCTTATTAGAAATAGAATTCTAATTTGAGGACGATGGCAAAGGGCATGGAAATGGTGATGAAGAAGAAGAGGAAGAGGAGGAGGGTGATTTTGATTTGGAGTGCAGCTATGTGATTGTACAGAGTAATTGACACCTTTCCATTGAATTTGTTGGATAACATTTGAACAAGCAAAATCCTATCATCATGTTTCAAATGTGATACTTTTTGGTTGTTGACAACATTTCCATACCAATAATGCTTGACGTTGCCAATTTGGAACCTACCAACATTATTAATAGAGAGTTTTTGTCATTTTTTAGGGCCATGGAAGAAGCTTTTCAATTGGGCAGTATGACTTACTAATGTACACATAAAGGGTTATCAGTTGCATAAGCTTATATCAGAAAATTGAGGCCAAAAGGGTTATTGAATGAAAAACATCAACTAATTAGACAACAAAAGCTGCAATACCTAAACTGGGAGCAGCAGGACAAACAATTGTAGAAGCAAAGCTTCATGATGAATCAAGATTGATTCAAAGATGTTTTGATGATAACAAAGATGATGACAAAGGTGATGACAAAAAGCTCAAAGGTCAATCAAAGAATAAGTTTAAGATGTTCAAGATAGAATCAAGAACACTTCAAGATTCAAGAGGAAAGTTGAAGAACACTTAAAGATTCAAGGATCAAGATTCCAAGAATCAAGATCAAGATTCAAAACTCAAGATTCAAGAATCAAGAGAAGACTTAATCAAGATAAGTATGAAAAAGTTTTTTCAAAAACTGAGTAGCACATGGATTTTTCTCAAAACATGTTTACCAAAGAGTTTTTACTCTCTGGTAATCGATTACCAGATTATTGTAATCGATTACCAGTAGCAAAATGGATTTGAAAAAGTTTTCAACTGAATTTACAACGTTCCAATTGATTTCAAAAAGCTGTAATCGATTACCAGTGCCTTTGAACGTTGAAATTCAAATTTAAATGTGAAGAGTCACATCCTTTCACATAAAAGCTTTGTGTAATCGATTACATTGATTTGGTAATCAATTACCAGTGATTGTTTCTGAGTAAATCAAAAGATGTAACTCTTCAAATGGTTTTTGACTTTTTCAAATTGGTTTTAAGTTTTTCTAAAAGTTATAACTCTTCTAAATGGTCCTCTTGGCCAGATGAAGAGACTATAAAAGCAAGGCTTTGTTTTGCATTTTCAATCAATCTTTCTAACAATCCAATCAATTCATTACAATCCTTTACAAGCCTTGAATCTCTTTGAACTTCTTGTTCTTCTTTGTGCCAAAAGCTTTCCAAAGTTTTTTGGTTTTCTAAACCTTGAAAACTTGTGCTATTCATTCTTTTCATCTCTTCTCCCTTTGCCAAAAAGAATTCGCCAAGGACTAACCGCCTGAATTCTTTTTGTGTCTCTCTTCTCTCTTTTCCAAAAGAACAAAGGACTAACCGCCTAAATTCTTTTGTGTCTCCCTTCTCCCTTGTCAAAGAATTCAAAAATGACACAGTCTGAGAATTCTTTTGATTCTTCCCTTTCCCTTATACAAAAGTTTTCAAAGGACTAACCGTCTGATAATTCTTTTGTATCCCCATTCACAAAGTATCAAAGGTTTAACCGCCTGAGATCTTTGCCTTAACACATTGGAGGGTACATCCTTTGTGGTACAAGTAGAGGGTACATCTACTTGGGTTATTGACTGAGAACAAGAAAGGGTACATCTCTTGTGGATCAGTTCTAGTGGAGGGTACATCCACTAGGTTCAAAGAGAACAAGGGAGGGTACATCCCTTGTGGATCTTTGCTTGTAAAAGGATTTTTACAAGGTTGAAAGAAATCTCAAGCACCGCAGGTCGCTTGGGGACTGAATGTAGGCACGGGTTGTTGCCGAACCAGTATAAAAAATCTTGTGTGTTTGTCTCCTTCTTCCCTACTCTTTTACTTTCCGTTGTGCATTTTAATTTCTGATTTTACTTTTGATTAAGTTTCTCTTCTACTCCTTATTCTCTTAACAACGTAAGTAAAAGCCTTAGAAGAGTAAATTTTTAATTAGTAAAGGTTTAGGAATAATTAATTCAACCCCCCCTTCTTAATTATTCTGAGGCCACTTGATCCAACAACAATTAGTGTCTTTGGATTCTAGCATCAATGGCATCGAGTCTTCACACAAAAGAATGGTTGGAAGATACTTGAAACTTAACCTTTTAGACCAAAGCCAAAATCAAACAACTAAAACTGAAACTAAGTGTCTAATACATTGGAGCAATGAATGACTATATTTTTGAAACATAATCATAGTAACACGAATGGGTAAGAGAAGCTAACTGGTTTTGAAACAAAATTAAATATAATGACTTAGGGAATCCAAAACAATAAGGCCAAAGTGAGATTTCAGGAACTGAGAAAGAAGCTCAATAGTGTTAGGGAATCTAAGCAATCAGAAATAGAAGCTGCTGAAGCTGTGAACAATAAGGCCAAACAACTTGAATAGGCAATATCCCAAAAAGCTATAGGATATGAAGCATGGAAACAAGAACTAGAGCATCAAAGAAAGGAGTACAAAACAACAGTGAAGGAAGAAAGCAGATGCTTCCACGCAACAACTCAACAAAATAAGGAAATATTTTGACACAACTTTTGAAGAAAGACTAGCTGTATTCCAAACCCTAGTAGTAGTAACTAATTAGCAAACTAACTAACAATCTATAAGATCAAAGAGCACGTACGCAAAAGCACAAAGTTACAATGAAGACATGAAGCTTACCTCGAACCCAACAGCGACAATGCCAGCGAGACTGGTAGTGAAATGTACCTTAGGTCACCACGAGTTCCCTAATCCTTGCACCAGAAATCAAAAAAGGTCCTTAGCTTAACCACGAGTTCCAGAAACAAACCTAGCTATTCAATAGAACATCATAGGTAGACGAAACGTACCTAGGTAAGTTGGGGATGGACAACAAAAAGCGACATGTCATGGTCTTCAGTGCAATGGAGAACAAGAAGCTTCGATGTTAACAGTGCAATGGAGAAGAGAGCGCGGGAGGGTACACCAAGAAGAAGATAGCACGAGCAAAATAGGTCGCGTCAAATATAATTTAAAATATAAGTTCAACATGAATTTTCAATAAAAAAATCGATGTTAACAAATTGATGTGAACGTTAACATCGATTTTATTCAACAAACCGATGTTAACTGATCATACGTTAACATCGATTTTCTTCATAACTGATGTTAACAGATACACATTATTTACAATTATGCCACCGAATTTATGTTAACATCGATTTTGTCAAAAACCGATATTAAATCTAGTTTTTCTAGTAGTGCATGGTGATAAAATTTACCTTGCATCTTATCACTATTATTCCTTCAATTTCTTAATCTCATAATAGCAAATAATATCTACTTCTAACTATGATTAAGATACAAAAAATATTCGTAACAATCATCAAGAAACAAACATTAATTACAATAACATTACACTATGAAGTATGAACAATCATCAAGAAGCAAAGATTAATTGCAACAATACTATAGTATCAACCTTAGTTTTTTTAGTTAATTGTCATGTTGTTTTTTCATATAAAATTTACTTTACTTTACTATTCACTTCTATTTGGTAAAAAATCATACACTTTACTTTTTGCATGCTTCCTTGTCATTACATGCAGGGAGATTGAAAGTTTTAATTCATCAATATTCTCTTTTTAGGGATCAATTTTAGCATGTGTATTATTCCATTCTTTGTCTTTTTATTTGCTCATTGTTTCTATTTTTTGCTTAACCCTTTTGTATCTCATCTTGTTATTGCAGTTTGAGAAAAAGAATCTCGCTCAACATATTTTACTTAATTAACTTGCAATAGTGACACTTTTATGCATATAAGAAATGAAAGTTTATCATCCAATAAATTTTATGAAACATGGGAAGGAAGGATTGAGAATCAACATTACATAATTAACAATTAATCTTTGTATTCTGTTATTGTTATTATATCTTTTTTACTCTCTCCACATATGTAACTGTATGCATTTTTATCTTATCGTTTCTCATTTTACAATTTTATTATTTTATGTTTTTAGCATTACCGTTCAACTATTATCTATATATATATATATATATATATATATATATATATATATATATATATATATATATATATATATATATATATATCTGCCTGCTATATTATAAATAAACAATGTATACATTTTTATCCTTTTTCATTTTCAACAACAAAAAATTAATAACTAATTTTATTTTTACTTTACCTTTTTAACTTATAATCATATTATAGAAGAT
>NC_038248.2:14436319-14615334 GCF_000004515.6 Glycine max
ATAATACATAATTCACAACACTAATTAAATTTATTATATAAATAATATACAAAAATATAACAATAATAATAATAGTATTATTATTTAACATACATAACAAATATTTATTATTCTTTAAGCTATGTCTAAATTTAAAACAATAAAAAGTCATAATATCTTAAAATTGCTCGTTATGAATATAATAATAATAATAATAATATTTTTATAAAGTACTGAATCACTACAACTATTTAAGAAAAATGAAAAATCATAATAAAGTTTAAGAACCTTAATTGTTTGAATAAAAATATAATTGATTATAATCAATTTTAATATAATTATATTTAATTTTATTAAATATTTTAGAATTTATAATTTTTTATTTATTTACATATTTTAAAAAAATATGAAATAATATCTATAATCTAAATAAACCTGTGCGTTGGACAGATTTAAAATCTAGTTGAGTATGTATTTTGCTCTCCAAATTTGGGCTTTTCTATTCTCACTCATAGACTGCTATTCCCACCACTGACTTTGTGAAAACTCAAAAATAGGAAAAAAAAGACACTCTTTGTCCTCCTTCTATTTTCCTACGCCCCATGAAAACACATTTTTTAACTTCTTGTTATAATTTATTCAAATTCAATTTAAAAAATATAATCTATGTGATACTTAATTCAACTACTATTACAAATATACTCTTTTTTTAAAAAAATAACAAAAGAAATGTGATTTAGTGAGTCAAAATGCATAGTAAAATCACATTTATTGTATGCATGTTTTAAAAATACACAATAAAAACACGATTATGCTATGTATTTTGCGTCACAAAAACACTAAATTAATTGACAATATAATAAAGAGTAAATTATATTCGCATCTCCTGTGTTTTTTTCAAATTGCACCCGACACTCCTCTTATTTTGCTCTAAATAAACCTGTGCGTTGGACAGATTTATAATCTAAATAGACCGCAAGTGAATGATGATTTTGAGATATATAATTACGAATTTTTTGTATAAATTTAACATACTTTTTAATGAACCTTAATATTTTATATGTAGCCCCCTCTCATATATATATATATATATAAGATCGTCTTAAGCATAAAAAATATAAAAGAAATTAAATTATATTGGTGTAATTTTAATAACTATTACATCATTTTATAACTTTTAATTGAATAATATTTTTTTAGAACTCATTGTTGGATTAAAATTTCCTTTTACATATATCGTATATGTAAAATTTCATATTAATTCAAAATTATTTGCTACCTCGTTCATATAAATTAAAATCAACATAATATAAATATATTAAAATATGGATCATTTGGTTACATTCTTGTTGTGTTCGATTTTCAAAAGATTTAACACTGACAATCTTGATAATATATAGATATAATTCAACGTTTAAATCAATAAAAATCACATTATATATCAAGTTATAAAAATGATGTAATAGTTGTTAAGATTATACCACTGTAATTTGATCTCTTCTCTTTCACACATATATAGGGATAAGATTTATTTACATCAGGTATAAAATTAATATTTTACACCAAATCTCAATCACTCAATTTTAAATAATCTAAAGGCTAAATTGATTTACTTAAAAATTCTAATTAATAAATAAGTCACGAGATATGATTTTGTTATTTCTAATTAAACTAATTGATGAAAATCATTAATAATAATACCAAATAATATTTTTCATGATATATACTCATCAGTTCATACAAACTCATCAAGTAGAATACAATAAAATGAGAAAGCCTCCACAATGATCAAGTAGAATGTAGATTGGGCACAAACATTATAAACCTTGGCATTTAAAAAAAGGTTGCAGCTATTTAGTACCCAACTACTGTTGTAACCAGCATATGCCACCAATTGTGTGAATCAATTGGCTAAGAGTTCTTCTAATTTAATCAAAAGTTTCAAGTTCGAACTCAAGAAGAAATGAATAAAGGAAAATTTTGATATAAAATAAAATAGGAAAAGTTTTGTGCAACATAAGAGTATATATATGGCAAGATACAATATCATAAAATCAATAAGATGACCTTTTGACCAAAAGGAGATAATTTTATTTGTAATTTATCAAATGAGGGTGTTTTTTGAATTAATTTACAAATGTAAGTAAGTCGTAAGGATACTTACGAGTTTGAAGTAAGAAGTCGTAAAAATTTTTACAACTTTTGAATTTTTTTTTTAATTTTTTTAATATGAATTTAATGACTTTTGGGATTTAAGTTTCTTTTTTAATTTTTTTTATCTAAAGGCATAAATTTCTAACAACTTCAAAGTCACATTACATTTTTTTAAAAAGAAATTTGGAATGACTCTATAGTTATTTTTAATTCTATGACTTCTCTATTATTGTTTGATTTAATATTTTATATTTTTGTTACTAATATTAGGGATTATTATTTGTTTCATAGATTAAAAAAATGATGAAAATAAAAGACTTAAATTTAAATAAAGAAATATTGCACATTGATATTTTTAAGAAAAATATTAATAATGGAATGTTATCTCACAACGAGTTCTTTTAGATAAGTGTTGTATTTTTTTCATCTTGTTGCACTTGATTTGTTATTGGTCGTTGAACTCTTGTTTTACAACCTCTTCCTCCTTTTGTTTTAGGATGATTACATCTAACCGTTTATTGTTGTTGTTGTTGATGATCATGAATATCACCATCATGACCATTATCATTATCATCATCATCATCATCCTTATTATTGTTGTTATCATCATCTTCCTCCTCATCCTCATAACCCATGTCATACATTTGAGTAGGTAATGATGAACGATAATAATAGCTCAATGGTGGCAGGTTGTACGCATATGATGAAGTATTGAATGTGATAACAAACATTTTTGAGTGTCCTTAAAAAATATTTGAGATAGAAAGAACTTGAAATGAGTATTGAGGTATATATGATGAGACTCCTAGTGTTTGAAAACTTTGTTCACATCCTTGAGGCATATATCCAAAGAAGACTGTTGATTGATAAATAGATTGTGCATGTGATTGATGATGTTGGGGGCATATATCCATAAACATGCACTAGAGGTACATTGGGTTCAACATGTGGTTGATGGTGGTGATGAGTAGGATAATACTAAAAATTAAGAATTATCAAGTTAGAAATAATAATGAATAATAATAACTTAATAATTTATTAAAATTCTTAAGTAAGCTTACAACCTCAATAGATGGTGTCCCCTCATGTAATATATATTATCTATTTCGATGTACATACCATTGCATGTATTCTGAATTTTCGTGGAAAATACCATGGTGAACTTCACCTTGAACAATATAATCATTCCAATTATTCCATTAACAATGATGGTAAGGCCAAAAAATATTTATTCTCCCTCTCATCTATGTCGTGGAGTTCATCAAGGTTTAGTGTATCATCTAGAATATTTTATCATAGCCCAAATTGTCTCATGATCATATCTATTGCATGTCATTCCGCAATTGCAAAACATGAGAGGTACTTTTGCATGAACAATCATAGATACCTCAACATTATTAATTAATCGCCTTATTTGAGGTGCCTCATAAGGTGTCCACAAGAACTGTAAGATATATATTATTATTGTGACATATTTATTAATTAATAAGAAACATGAGAAATACTTAATATAAATGATAAAAAGGAAGCTCATTCTTAAGTAGTCTATCAAATATGATGTGTATAAGTCTAATTGTATGGGTGAGAATGTTTGTTTAGCTCATCGACCGAAACCACCTTCATGCAAGAAGAAATCCAAGTCTTTGTTGTACTTCTTCGTCAAATAGGTCATCTATGTGTGGGACAATGCATTTAATGTGGTATCACGCCCATGATAGTAGCAACAACAAACATCCTTTGATATTTGTTTGTAAAGGCTTTATGGCTTAATCTAGAGCTTGAAAAAGGAAAGCTAATATTGTTGCACCCCAACTATAATGACTTGCCTCTATTAAATTTGCTAACAAAAAGAGATACATGAAATGAACTCTTGCTCTTGATCTATCTGCGTCAAACATCTTCCTATGAGCATCATGATATGAGCTCTAGCATGTTGTCCAATCACAACATCATTAGCATCAACAGGAAGTTCTTGAAAATTTTGTTGTAACCACGTTAAATAAATAAATTTTCCTTTGATATACTTATCAGGTGGAATGTCCCTTAATAAGGCCTGACAAGCAAGACCTACATCACTAGTACTGACACCAGTTACAAGCTATCCATTAATCTTAAGGCCTAGCTACAAGGCCACATCTTCTAAAGTTATGGTTGCCTCCCTATATGAAAAAAAAATGAAATCTATTTTTCAGGCCTCCAACATTTAACCGATGCACTAACCAAATGTTGGTTAATGTCAATTTCCCCAACACTTATAACATGACCAAAAAAATTTTCATTTATTAAGTTTTGCACGTGATAATCTATCTAGCCCAAGTGCGTAAAAGCCCACACAAAATTACACCCTGGATGAATCATTATCTCTTTGCCTTCCTACACTTTATTGGAAATATGATTATGTTGTAAGTGCAACAACGAGTCATCAATAGGCCCAGGTTGTGCATGTGCCATTGCTTCACAAATTAAACATAAAAGAATACAAGAAGGATGAGAAAGGTGGGATGTGAGAAAGAAGGTCCTTTGGTAGTGAATGAAGTAGCCTTTGGTACTGAAGTGATTCATTCACATGAAGGAAAATAGTGCATTTATCATTTCATGAGAGGGAATCTCTTGCCTTTGTGTTCAATTGAGAAAGAATCTTATTCCTTTAGTGTTACACTTGATTGGACTCCACATAAAGAATCTTATGCCACATGGTAAGTTGAACATGTAGGTTTGGTGCTGATGCATCTTTCTTGAATGTGTAGGTTTAGGGTTCTTAAATGTGGTAAGTTGAACATGGTAAGTTATTCACGAGCTTGAGCATTGAACATGGGAAGATTCTTCAAGGTGCAGGATATCCAAATCTGATATCTATAGTCATTTCCAAACTTCATATCATGCAATCTAAGATTCTTCAATACACTATACATGAGCTTGGCAATATTTGTGCATGAGCCTGGCAATATTCGTGTTTTGTATAAGCCTAGAAATGTTCTACATGATGATTCTTGTTTTGGATGAGCTTGACATAATTTTGAAGTCATGAAGAACAACACGACTTTGAAGTCATAAAATACCATACATTAGTTCAAACAAAGAAGGAAAAGGTCGTCAAATACCACACGACTTCAACTATACACTCATACAACTTTCAAAGTCGTGAAGGACTTAGTCACTTTGAAGTCATGAAACCTATACAACTTTGGGCTCCATTATAAAATGCTCCAACATTATAAAACAATCCAACACTCGAGCTTGCAATACAATCTTCTCCACCCATATTTTCCATAGAAGCCATCATCCATATTTTACAAACTTTGTGGTATGTTTTTATTTAACATTAGATGTCAATAAATCATTCATATTTTTACTGCTAAATTACACTTTTATTTGTTCACAAATGTCTAGTGAAGAACCTATAATAAGGGATAATGTTAGTGACTTTAGTGATGAGGATCACAAGCACGTGGTTCACGACAATGGAGAATCAAGCAATCAAAGTCAATTCACATCATCTTCATATTTTGAAACTATTAATAGTCAACTCTCAAAAGATCTACAATTCTCAAATCCTTAATTATCATAATAGAGGGAGTGACAGTATAAATGTCTCTTATGATCTTTTTGAAGGCATGACATTTGAATCAAAACAAGAAATTTTCAATGCCATTAAACAATTTTATTTTCTACATTGATTTAATTATGATGTAGAAGAGAACAAGAGTGGCATTATGTTATTAAGTACATACAATATGGTAATGGATGTCAGTGAAGGGTGAAAGCATCCTTCAACAAAATACGTAGGTGGGAGATAAAGAAAATAAATGGTATTCACACTTGCACAACTGTACTCATATCTCAAGATCATGTTAGGATAGACTCATCTATAATTGCTCATAATATTGTTGACTTAGTGAAGGCAAATCATGTAGCCCAATCAAAACCTTGATTGTAGACATGCTACAATGCTTTGGTTTGTGACATACAAAAAAAGGCATGGACAACTAAAAAAAAGCACTCAAAATTGAATTTGGAGACTTGGAAGAATCATATAGTTATCTTCCTATATTGATGAAAGTTGTTCAACACTTTATACATGGTACAATTGTTAGATACAAAACATATAGTTCAATAGAGGATGGTGAGGATGATTCCTCTAAGATGATTCTTAATTGTGTGTTTTGGGATTTTAAGCCATGTATCGAAGGATTTCAATATTGCAAACCGATTGCTAAAGTAGATGACACATTTTTAACATGAAAATATTGTGGTACTTTATTGACTACTATTGCAAAAGATGGTAATCAAAACGTTTTTCCACTCACTTTTGCAATTGTTAAGAGCGAAAGCAAAGAAGCTTGGATGTGGTTCTTGCAATATTTGAGTAAATATGTCACACCTCAACCAAATTTTTGCATTATATTATAATGAGTTGGGTGGATTGGGCCGGATGTCACTTTTGTATACTGCATTCGCCAAATTGCATCAAATTTATAAAGAGTTTAAAAATGTTGACTTAGGAAAAAATTCATCAATATGGGTAAAATTTTGAGCACTTCATGCCTCAAATAATTTATTTATTATGTGTTCGACATATTTATGTACTCATTATGTTTTGTCTTTTGTCATAGGATATGAGATGAGGAAATCACGATTTGCAAAGTTGCTTGCATTACGATCAAAGTTTTGACAAGCAGTAGATTAGTTAGAAAAAATTCCCAAGAGTAAATGGACTCCAGCCTATGATGAAAGGAAATAGTATGAGAATATGACTACCAACCTTGTGAAGTGTATTAATTATGTTTTGAAAGGAGCCCAAGCATTACCTTTTAGTGCCTTAGTCAAGGAAACATTTGATAAAATAAATGACTCATTTGTTACTAATGTGATGAAAATTATGAACATGATAAAGGCAGAACATTAGTACTCTAAAGAGGTATATGTCATGATACAAGAAAATTGACGCACTGTTAGCTCACACTACGTTTGGATGTACATTCGGGAGGCAGGGGAGTTTAAGGTTCGAGAGATTGCAAATACCCGACTTGGTCGACTAGAAATGGCATGCATTGTCAAATTGAACGAATAGTGGAGTGATTGTGGGCAATTTTAAGCACTTCAAATTCCTTGCTTGCATGCAATTGCAACATGTGCCTTTTGCATTATAGAATGCGATAACTTTGTTGACCTTGTATACAATTTGGAAAATATTTACTTATAAAAGTGGCCTCAATAACTTAAGAGATGGGTGAATTAAGTTTCAAAATTTTCCCACTAGCAAACTTTAACCTCCCTTTTAAATGATAGACTTAGAATGCAGAAGAAGAAGAAGAAGAAGAAGAAGAAGAAGAAGCAATCAATTTAACAATATTCTTTTAAATGCGTAAGAAAAGATTGATTGTAATAAAATAAATGAGATAAGGGAAGAAAGAAATGTAAACTCGATTTATACTGGTTCGGTCACTTCCCGTGCCTACGCCCATTCCTCAAGCAACCCACTTGAGATTTTCACTAACTTTATAAAAATCATTTTTACAACTTCTGAACATCCAAGGAATCTCTTTCCCTTGTGTTCAGGAAACTCACAATTCAAGAGACAACCAGTCTCTTGATTACAACTTACTTTCTGAGATGAACAGAAAGATTTCTCTCCTTTAGAGTGGATAATACAATTTGACGTTCCTTGATGAACTCTCAATAGATTTGCAAGTGTTTGCCCAAGAGTTGTTAAGAGAGCATATGACAATGAAGTTCTCTTAGAATATCTCTCTCTTGCTTTTTGAAGTCAGACACACATATATATAGACCCTTTGTGCCTTTTCAAAATGGTTTGAAGAGATGTGTCTTTTCAAAAAACTTTTTCTGAAATTTTTCACTGATAATCGATTACAGGTTTCTGGTAATCGATTACACAGTTATATTTTGAAGGGTCATGACTTTTGAATTTGAATTTCAAGAGTTCTGTTGCTAGTAATTGATTACAAACATCTAGTAATCGATTACAGGTTCAAAATTCAAATTCAAAACCCTTTTTAACAGCTATTTTTAAAAATTGTCTTCAAGTAATTGATTACACTGCTTGGTAATCGATTACCAGAGCCTTGGATGTCTTGGAAACACTTTATTTTGAGGCAAGACTTGATCTTTAGTTAATCTTGAAGCAAGGCTTTCTTTGTTGAAGCAACCTTGTATTAATCTTGAAGCAATGCTTCTCCTTTGAAGCAATCTTGTTTGATTCTTCTTTAGCATCATCAAAATCATGTATTCATACATTCACATTCTCCCCTTTTTTTATGACGACAATCATTATTAAGTGAATTCTTTTCGACATCATCAAAACTTGCATGATTCACATTCTCCCCCTTTTTTATGATGACACTCATTATCAAGCAATTTTTTTTTAATATCATCAAAATCTGCATGATATACATTTACAAACTTGTTTGGCATCAGTTTCATTCCCTTGAAAGTGAAGAAAAAATGACCTCAATATTCAGGTTCATATTTTATATTTGATTCTTCGAAGAGACAAGACACATCGAGAAGGCCAACCACTAGTCTATTCATAATGATATGGACGAACCAATTTCAAATAAGCCGAAAAAATGCTCATTGTGTAAAAGTGAAGGATGTAATCTTAGTAATTATTCATACAAGCAAGTTGACACCTAACATTATGTCTACTTTTTAATTTTATATTTGTGTTTAATTTGTATTGTTCAATTTATATTAATGTATTATGTTATTTTTATTTTAACAACTATTTTTATTAGTAAATTATTTGTTGTTGTTAATATTAAAATAATTTTATAAAATAAAATAAATTAATAATACTATCAAGTCACATGAAATTATTAGTTTACTTGATAAATGTATAAATTAATAAAAAAATATTAAAAATGACTTTAATATTATTTGATAAATGTTGTTAATATTATTTGTTGATATCAGTAATAAAAATATAGAAAATATTAAATAAAACAATAATAGAAAAGTTGTAGAATTAAAAATAATTTTAGAGTCATTCCAAATTTTGTTAAAAAAAATTTAAAAATGTAATTCGACTTTGAAGTAGTTAGAAATTTATGACTTTATGTAAAAAAAACTTAAAAATAAAATAAAATCCCATAAATCATTAAATATTTTACTGACATTAGAAAAAGGTAGAATCCCAAAAAAAAAATATGACTTCGTACTTCAAAGTTGTGAGAATCCTTCGACTTACTATCATTTGAAAATTAATTGAAAAACTATCATGATTGATAAATTCTAAATAAAATTATTTTCCTTTTTTGGTCAAAAGGCCCAACTAAGACAAATATTGTTGCTTCCATCAGCAGAACATAAAAAGAAGGGATAGAAAAAGAACAAGAAAAAAACAATTTGCAAGCTCCAGCACGTAACTACTGATTCGGATTGTAACAGGTGAAAGGACAACAATTGCAACCAGACAAATTCTTGAAAATAAGGAGGGAGGGATTAGATAGAGGAAAGGTCCACTTCCTTCAACCACAATCTACTCTTTCTTCTCCATCCTCAATGTCACTTTCCACTCCTTCATCTTCTTCACGCATGCCTTCGAAATAATAAAAAAGATGGTATTTAGTTGAGCTCCACCTTATCATCACTTAATAGCATTTTTATATGGACAAAATTTCGATATATAAGCTAACTTTTGCACCCCTTCGCTGTTTTATTCTTTATCGCATTACATGTCACGGTTTTATTTTTTTCAGTATCTTTCTCTTTTTTCTTCCAAGATGTAGACACCACCAAAGGGTGGGATTGTGAAAAACCTTTATTTATTGTTTGATCACCTAAAATTGGCCTACATTGCTGTTCCATGAAACATCAACGTGCCATTTTTATTTTAAAATTTAAAAATCCATGGACACAGATATGATTGGACCATTTTTTTTGTTAAGTCCGAATTAGATGGCACCGCATGTAGAAAACGTGATGATTCTTATAGAACCTACAAACATTGGACCCACATGAAGAGAGAGACCCACTGGCCGGCAAAGTAAATGTGTATTAAATTTTTTAATGTTAGTAGTTAGTAGATTTTTTACTTACATATATTTTTCATACTTGCAAAATAGTTGATATTGATTTTAGTATCTAAACTATCTTTTTTTTATGTTTCACTTTCTGACTTTTTGTATGTTTTGTTTGGTTTCAATATTATTTGTAAGTGAAGATTCATTAGGTGATGATATATTCTGTTAATATGTCAGATTATGATGTAACATTCTCTTAACATGTCATATTTATTAATGAGTAATTTCTAGCTAAAAAATTGATTTGACTAGTACAATGTTTTTTCTTAATAACTTTTTTTCATAAAACTTAAAATCAAAATCATGCGTATATGATTCAAGTGAATTTCCATTCAAATCGACCTAATGTTGGAGCATAAATTGGACTTCAAGTAAGAAAAATAATATTTAAAATATCTATAATTTTCGCCACCTATCAACTATAATTTTTTCATTAAAAATTAAAATTACTTTACCCTATCCAACTTAGAAGAACTAGATCCAGTAAGAACATACACAAAATGAAAGATGGATACATCCTAATCCTTCATCTTCCTTTAAATATATTCCAATGAATTGTTATAGTTTGGGTTTAGCAATAATACGTTGCTGCCAGAGGCTGTTCAAAGTTCTCTGGAAGAATCTTTGTGTATTTAAAATCCAAGGAATGAAAATTTGTAGGGTTAATTAAGTTTTAGCTCCGCTGAAACTTTTTGCTATTATAATTTTTGGATTTTTTTTGGCTATTTAGTCCTTTATTAATTTTTCATCATTATTTGTAGCTTATTTAAAACTTTTTGTCTATTTTTAGTCTCTTATTTATTTTTATTCCTCAAAAATAGTCTCAAATTAAAAATAAACAAGGGACTTAAAAATAGACAAAAATAGAAGAACAAAAATTACTTAAAAAATTAATTAATGAAGGACTGAAAATTATATAAAAAATTGAGCGACTAAAATTTTAATTAATCCAAATTTGTAATATTTTTGCCAATAGTACATAAATTACAAATTTTTGCCAATAGTGCATAAATTACGCCAAAATAGGTTGTAATTACTTTTTTCAACCTCTCCAGCAATATCAAGTTACTTACAAAAATCCTTTTGTATAATTTTTTCATACAATAAAAATTTAAGTGATAACTCTCTAAAGGAAACTAATTTGTCCAATTGACAATGAATTTTATTCAAATCTTGTAAATAGCAAAAATAGAAGCATAAAAAGAAATTTACTTCCCTTTATAGTGAATCTAATCTATTCAGCAAATTAAGCAGTACCCATTATACCCTAAAAAGCCTGATATCAGTAATATGCAAAGTGCGAAATCAATCTGATACAACATCAACATACCCTAACCACCTTTACTAATAGCACCTAAAGGCAAGAGCTATACTAAATATCATATTGTACGCTTCTACCAACGAAGATTAGCTCAAAAAAGGAACCAGTCACAACAAAAATAAAGGTTCACGTCCCAACTAAAAATGTGACCACATTTAATGCTAAAAAACAAGTGACCACATTTAATGCTCAACTTGCCTCGATTATTTTCAAAAGAATATACTTTTGAAAATCTAAAAAATTGTTGGCTTTCTTATTATGGTCCACTTTTAGGAATATTCTCTGAATAAACTATTTTTTCCAAATTAAAAATCTAATTTTACCATATCCAATCAATATATAAGCAAGCTTTTGGAAAGGTTGCTGGTGCCAAGCAAGAAGAGCTTTCACTCTTTTCTTCCTTTGTTATAGAATATAAAAAAATCAAAATTAGCATCCTTGTTATCTGCTACACCACAACTAAAATAATAAAACTATCAATGACTGCAACAGAAAATAATGACGGGATTCTCCCAAAAATATATGTAATATATAATAGAAGAAAAACCAAAAAAGAAAAAAAAATATTATGAAAACATACTCTGCAAACGCCCCAAATATCACCACGAATATTACATCCCAATTAAAAAAAAAATCATCACCTAAAATAAGAGAAACCTCAACCTCAACTCACACTTGCCTCCGAGAGGAATCTCCAGTTTCTTCTATGTAGGGTGAAGCATCTGATTCTTCAGCCAAAGATTCCAACATGCTTGTTACCTCAGTTGTATCATCCAAATAATACTTTGCTTTGCTTGGTTTTTGTCCAACCGTGCAAGCAAACACAGAAGCATTGGTGGCAAGAATATTCCTTGAGATGGCACTACTAACTATCTCAAACATGTCCTCATCTGATCTGTCATCACCAACACACAACACAAAGTCGGCCTGTTTGCCCTTCCCGTCCATTGACGAAAATATCTTCTCGGCGACTAAGCCTTTGCTCACATCCTACAAAACAGACAGGAAATGGAATCAGATGAGTCCTTTCCCCTAAGGGTGGCATCATTGTTTAAGCATATCAAATCAATTATAAAGTTCATGCCAAAGTCAAATGAGAACCACCGGCTGCTATGCTCGCTGGACGAATTTGATATTCTAGTTGAAAGTTTAACCACTAAGAACCCTTTCAAAAGCTTCAAACTGTATCCAAAAGAACATCAGAAGTATGAAAGAGAATATCTGAGACTGGGATGAAATGGTCCAGGTTCTTTGGTCAAGTGGATGGAAAGTACTCTTATTATATGCTTTTAGTATAACCAAATAGAATTAAAAGAACACAATATTCTTTGTAAGTTCCTCCATATCTTTTTCTTATTTTTGTTTTATAACAAGAAGTTCCACCAAACCTATACCACTTTTTCTTTTAACAAATTAATGGCAGAAATAGCATCACAATGATAAAATTGCAGAAGCATTAATGAGCTCTCAGCAGCTCACACAAACCATATTTATTATGAAAGAATCTTAAGGTTGATTCCTACTTCAGACGCCAAAATCAATATATAGTGGGTTGTCATAGTTTACTGAATGATATCTATAGCTTTAAATTTGCCACCAGAAAAATAGGAAAGCAGAATGAACAAATATAATGCATCACATAATGAAAAATATATAGAACTAAAGCTGTACATATGCTCTTTTTTAGAGTATGACATAACTTAGAAAAAATCCAAACCCTGGAAAGCTTTTTCGAAAGGAGATTTCAATATTAATCAATAGTAAATAAAAAGAGCCATTTTCTTCTAAGATAAATCAAATACAGAAATTATATATACCTGGGGTTTTACTTCAACAATAAACTGGCCACTCTTCACAGCAACAGGCTCATTGGCCAAAACACTTTCTAGATGATCTAACATTTCCTTAGCCTGAGCAGATCCAAAACCAAGGTCTGCATCACGGTATTGCCAGACCAAAGCACTTTCTTTTCTTTCAATAGAGGAACCATCAGTCGCCTCTGTATAGAGTTTCATTACAGGTTCAGCAATCTGCATCCATCCAAAGTCGGAGCTCTTACCACAATTTTCCCATTCTCGATTGTGGGACCATCTGAATACAGGAGGTAGTGAAAAACATTTTCAGAAATAAAATACCATTCAACAAGAATTTCTTCCTGGCATGACTGTCAGAAGCCAATGTCAGCAGTCTCAACAATGGTTTAAAATACACGGTAGTATGACTTACTAACAGCACTTGCAAAACCAGAGATAAATGTTTCAAATTATATTGGATACTATTACATTAGACTTTAAAATCACTTTGATCTCCACCAAATGGACCTTGGTCAAACTGAGAATAAAAGGAAATTACTGTAATCTGATTTATACAGACAAAAAGAAATGACACTTTCCAACTCTATAGTATTCATTGTACGAAGGTGGCTAAAATATGTTTCATATTGACACATACAATAAGAAATATTTGATCATCTAATACTAAGCAAAACAGAGAAAAGAAAAAGAGATGCTATGTCAGAGAGAGTGAGAGATCAGACCTCAAGAAGTACCCATGTTCTGCAGCAATTCCAAGTTTTTCACAGGAATTAAACCAGTCACTTAAGCTATTCCTCCCCCGTCCACTAACAATGAAAACAACATTTTTGGGGTCTTCACTAAGTGATTCCAAAATAGACAAGACCTCCTTGCTTGGACTCTTATTAATGGAGTTCTGTGGCATCACAGTACCATCATAGTCCAACAAAATGGCCCTATTCTTTGCCCTCTTGTAAGCTGAAACCATAGCATCGATTGAGAGCTTTTTAAAATTAGGGTCAAGTGCCACAACTCTAAATCCAAAGCTAAGACCTATTCCCCAACATCTTTTCCTTAGAAGGTCTGTGCAAGCCCGCTCCATGTCTTGCAAGAAACTACGTGACCAGTAAGCCACATCATGAGTGCTGACATAACGGTAATGCTTCTCGTGCCGCAACTGTTTCTCTCCATCACCAGTTGAGATGGCCTCATTCATTGCCTCTGAAGTTGCTTCAACATTCCATGGATTGACACGGATTGCCCCACTAAGTGATGGAGAACACCCAATAAATTCTGATATTACTAGCATACTCTTCTTAGGGTCATTGACATTGGAACATGATTCAGAACCAGATATTCCCTGTCTACATGCAATATACTCATAAGGAGTTAGGTTCATTCCATCCCTTACAGCTGTGACAATAACACACTCAGCAATGCAGTAATAAGCAACTTTTTCAGCAATAGGAACTGCTCTATCAATAAAAACAATAGGTTCATAACCAGGTCTCCCAAACACTCTGTTGATCCTGTTGCAGCTTTCTTGTATTTCAGCATGTATCTCCTCCAGATGTATCCCTTTACCTCTAGCAGGATTAACTATCTGGACCAGAACAGCTCTTCCTTGCCATTTGGGATGCTGTCTGAGCATCTGCTCCATAGCCAAAATCTTCAAATTTATGCCTTTAAAAATGTCCATATCATCAATACCAAGCAAGATGGTTTTTCCTTCAAATTTCTGTTTGAGCTCCCTTACCTTGCATTCCTCATCTGCCATTCTCATAACTGACTCAATTCGACCCATGTGAATCCCAACAGGCATAATCTTAATACTGATTGTCCTTCCATAATACTCCAATCCTAAATAACCCCTCTTTGACTGATACTCCAGACCCAACATACGACTGCAACAGGAAAGGAAATGACGAGCATAGTCAAAGGTATGGAATCCGATGATATCAGAGTTTAGTAAAGCTTTCAGTATCTCTTCCCTGACCGGAAGAGTCCTGTATATCTCTGATGATGGAAAGGGGCTATGCAGGAAAAATCCCATTTTAACCCTGTTAAAACGCCTTCTTATAAAAGTTGGCAGCACCATCAAATGATAATCATGAATCCAAATGTAATCATCCTCTGGGTTTATTATTTCAACTACCTTCTGAAAAAAAAGCTTGTTTGCCAGCACGTAAGCTTCCCACAAAGAACGATCAAATCGGTGGCTTTTATCTGTTGAAAATGGTAACATATAATGAAAAAGTGGCCATAACTGCCGTTTACAGAAGCCGTCATAAAATTTTGCCAAAACGTCAGCGGGTAAAAAAGTCGGCACACATTTGAATTTATCCAATAAATACTGTGATACATCATCCTGTTCAGCTGGATCAATGTCAACGCGTAATGAACCAACATAAAGAACCTCCATGTCATCCGGGAGTCCATCCTTAAGCTGTAAAAGCAATGAATCCTCATTCCAACTGAAACTCCACCCTTTGTTGTCCTCTTTTCGCTTTGCCTTCAACGGTAGCTGGTTAGCCACAATGATCATTCTATCCGTAGTAACAGTTGATGGATTATCAGAGGAAACACTAACTGCCTGATCATCATCTACCTCAGTGAGAAACCCCGGGACACTCATAACTCTCGGCATCCGTTTCCGCTCCCTAGTCTCCCTCCCCCCCATTGCCGGGAAATTCCCAGAGGCCAAATCTAAAAGATTCGTATACGACCTGGACATCATCTTTGCAGCTTTCTAACAATACACAATCCCACAAAACTCGTTCACTCTGCAAAAATTGACAAAAAGAACAGCAAACACAAGCTCATTAATCATTGAAGAGACGAAACAACCTAACTCAAAACCTCAAACACACATTTTCAAACATCAACACGTGAGAACTGGATTCATTAAGTGATAACCAAATAACACTATGTAGCGTCACATATATACTCCCCTGGAGCCAAATAGTTACCACTATACTAAAATGCAGACACATCACACACACGCACATGGTAATTCGGCAAGACATATTCCAATCTTAGATACTATGCAAAAGCCCCAAATTCTTGACCCCCAACATAGGTTACATCACATTTGAGCATAGGAACAAACACCCTTTACAAGGGTTTCAAAAAAAAAAAAAAAACATTATTCCATCAAAACTTCAGCGATTTCCCGTCACAAAAGGATCGATGAAAATGAAAACCCAATAGAAAAACAAACACGGAAAAACAAAAAAGACACCTTTTTTATTCCCCCCAAAAAACAGAAAAGGGTACAACAGAGGAAAATTGAGAAAACGTAAAATTGAAAACAGACCTTGTTCGATTGAAGCAATGACAAGAGATTCCTTATTGGTAACAGTAGCAGGTTGGAGCTGAAAATTAATGGGAAAATTAACCCAAAAAAAGGAAAAACTAGGGTTTCCTTATTTACAAGATCTCTCCCAAACTCTTTCTCTAGTCTTCTTCTTCTTCGTCTTTCTTTGTTTCTTCTCTTCTTTTCTTTCAACACAAAATGAATTACGAATTGGGAAAATCGTTGTAGTGAAACGAAATATAGAAACGCAGATTCACAGAATTAATATAATATTTCTCGAACCGATTATTATTAATTTAATTAATTAACACATTCATACGAATTGAGGTGGACGCAAAATAATCAAATAAATAATATTTCCAATTTTTCTTATTAAAACTATTATTTGTCTCTCTCTCTTTTTAATTTTTTTAAGCAGAAGATAATCGTGACCTCTTATCTACAGTGCTGTACGGTGCCGCCGGTAGGGTAGTGCATTCGCGTCACGGACCAATGGGAGGTCGCTTTCGCACGCGCGAGGGTAGTATCGTAATTGTGAGTGACTGGTGGGGGTGAAATGTGGCCAATGGGGGTGACGGTGAGGGAGTGAGAATGTGGGGGTGAGTGTGGTTAGGAGAACTTTATAAGAAATTGGATAAGGTTGGCGAGGCGAGTGAGTCGACGCAGGTGCCAGCTGGCAACACCCGGAGAGAGCATTGACCACGCGCTCCGCACGTGCTGTGAACCTAACACGTACTGGTGGAGTACGTTGGTGCGTCACTGGGTTGCACCCACCACGCGGACAGGGGTAAAAAGGGAAATTAAAGTTTTTTTTATGAGAAGTGGAAAATCACCGCAGAGGGGGGAAAGGTGAAATACTACTGTTCTAGAATCACTTAGTGAGTGAGGCATCAAGGGATGGATGACATGAATCTTAAAAAACATAATCATTGTGATTCATTACTCATTCCCCATTCCTCATTAGTAGCTCAAGTTATCCATTTCAAATTTATCATAAAAAAAGTTATTCATTTTAATAAATTTATTAAGAATAATTCTTCCATCAGTTAAGAAATTAAAATGTTAAGTTTTTTAATTGGAAAGTATTATAGTAGTATATTTCACTTAATTTTTAATACAATTTCAACTTAAAATTTTTCTACTCATTAATTCTTTAATTGTCTTAAGATTACTAAATACTAGTATTTTAGCTTAATTAAGTTTTTCATACATGTAATAGGTCATTTTCATATTATTATCTGAAATTCATTTTTTTAAATTAAGTACTTTAAAAAAAAATTGGTTTCATTTTACTACTTATCATTAGTCATCTTCCATTGAATGATGACGTGATTCACGGAATATCACATCATCACGTCTTGTCATATACACTTCGTTGTCTTCAATGATGTGGCATTGACATCTCAGTTATTGAACGTGATAACGTGGCACCATGTCTACCACATCATCACTTAACAGAAGCCAACTAACAACAACAAATGGTAAAATGAAACTGAAAAAATTTCTAAGTAGGTATTTGACAAAAAATGAATTTTTAGGTAATAATATGAAAATAATCTATTTTTCAGATATGAAACACTTATTTAATATATAACATGAAAAACTTATTTAAATCATATATAATTGGTGTTTTGTGATTTATGATCAATATATACATGTAACATGTTATTTACTTTCACCTTTAATAGTATCTTATTAATCTAGTTTAGTTGATTAAATATGATAAATTGATTGGTGAATTATTATAAATTTTAAATAGTATTATTTTTATTCCTACCAATAAAAATATCTTATTAATTTAATGTATTTCTTATTTTGAATAAGGAATTATCTTAAAAAATAAATAGGATAAAGTTTCTTTAAGTCTATATAAAAGTAAATTTCAAATATGTTCATCAAATTATTTTAATTAATTTTATATTTTTGACAAATTTACAAATATTTGATCAAATAAAAGTATTTGAGAAACAATTTTTCCTTATTGATTTATAAGATTTGCTTTTAAACATAACTTAAATTTACGATTACCATTTTTAATTTTATTTTCGATAAAATAATAAAATTTATCATTTATTATTTTATCTAAAATTAAATTGTTTATTTTGGTAAAACTCCTTATCATTTGTTAACTAAAAAATTATTTTTCAGATTGATTTAAAAAAATCAGTTTCATTTTACTATTTATTGTTAATCCCCTTTCATTGACGTGATAGATGAAGTATCACGTCAGCATGTCCAGTCATTAACACATCATTGTCACTTCATTGAAGGTGATGATGCGATAATTAGGTGTCTATGACAAAGTGTGATGACGTGACACTCCATCTGTCACATCATTATTTAACGTAAGACGATTAGAGACATGTAATAAAATTGAAAAATATTTCAAATACTTGATTAAAATAAAATAAATATAAGAATCTGAAAATGATTTTGGTATGAAAAATTTAATTAAATATATCATTTTTATCATTTGTCTTAAGACCATCGAATACTAGTAAGTAGTAACCTTATCATTTTTAATATTAAAGAATGTATGTTTGTTGTTGTTTTCTTTTTTTTTCATTGAATATAAAACAAGTATTAGGGAGTTTTAACAACTTACCAATGTATCTTTGTTTTGTTATTCATTAATCGATTATGGTTAAAAACTTTATAAATAAAAAGTTATTAAAATTCATGTTAAAATTTATTAATATATTAAATAAGTTAATATATGTTTTTTATGTTTATAAAATTGAAAATGTTTAAACATGCAAATTTTTAATATATTTTTTGTTCTTATAAAATTAAAAGGTGTCAAATTTTGATGAGGAACTAGGTTTGGATTTTACTTGAACCTACATGAGGATTTATTGGGAGTTAAAAATGACCATATTTTACAAAAATAAAATAAAATAAATGTTTGTGATGATTTGTTTTACAATTTGTTAGAATTTTTCTATAATTTCTAGTAGTTTTTAATTCTTAGAAATCTTAATCACCATAAATTATAGAAAAATCGTCACAAAATATAAAATATAGGTTTGAATATATCCAAACTTACATGTAAGTTAAAATTTGATATATTTCAATTTCATGAGAATGGAATACATACTAATTTTTGTAGTTACAAAATCAAATTATTTTTAATATTATCAGGATGAAAAAATATATTTTAACATATTAAATAACTTTAATTGTACTCCTAGTCTTTTATTATTCTTATTTCATAAGTTTGGTTCTTCTATTTTTTTTCAAGTTTAGTCCAACCATATATTAGTCATGCAATTATTGTTTATTTTACAAATTAAAGCTAGCATGCTTCCAAAATCTTGAAATAAATAAGTGTTAAATTGAATTTAACTGGATCAATCCAAGTCAATAACATAACCATAACCAACCCAACAAGAGACTTAATCATCGATTTTGGATTCAACTAGTCTATCTAGGTTTTAAAATAATACACTTGGTGCATGATTTGAAAAGAAATACTGTTTAGTTGGTAAAAGAATGAAAAAAAATGGAAATATAACATAAAATGAAATGAAAGAAAAGAAATAGATTTTTTAGTTATTTATTTTAAAACAAAATAGAAAATAGAAAATGTTTATTTGAATAGAAAATAAGATAAAAATTGTGTATATAAAATTATTTAAATATTCCTAAAAAATGCACTTAACAAATCAAACCAAAATTAATTTTGTCTATTGCCAAAATGAAAATCAGTAAAAATCAAATAAAATTTTTGAAGTGAGGTCCACCATCAACAATTTTCACTCTTTTTTTTTTTTTTTTTACTTCATAGATTGTACAAAAAAGGCCAGAAAAACAAAAGCTACACATAAATAGGCGGAAGATTTCTACACCACCACAATCCTGAAGTAGCAAACTATCCAATCCCATAGGGGGTCACTCCTTTTTTTATATACTTTTTCTTTTTATTCATTTAATACCATAGTATTAAGTTCCATTTATATAGCAGTACATCACCCACTAAAATCAATAAGGTTAGAAATTTGAATAACTTATGCAAAGTCTTGAATTTAAACCTCTTTATTGCCATTATACAACATAAAACTTCACTAAAAACTGACTCTACCATTTGACATGTTACAGAAATTATGAAACAAATAACTAGTATCATTAAATTTGTCTTGACCAACGAAATGTGATAGCTCAACTTTAATTGCACATGCTCTGAAAGATTGTAGTACGAATAAGATATTTTGCCATTCTAATTTCTAAACGTGCACAATTCGTTAAAGTTATACAACTTGAACAATAAATTAAAGGTCGCAACTTGCAATGATCTATAAATATTACCATCTTACATTAATTAGACCAAAACACCCAAGTGAATAGTTGATTTGGGATTATACGATTTTTTCTCTTGCTGCTCAAAATTTTAAGAACTTAAAAAGCAAACTTTTTATGATATGTAAAATTGATCAAGTTATAGGATTTTATCATAAAAAACAATTATGAGTATTGACCCAATGACCCTTTTCAGTGTCCCTATTCCAGTCCTAAATTTAAAATTGTGTGCCCCTAATCACTTTTATATTTGTTAAATGTGAAAAGGGGGGTGACGATAATCGGGATCCTTCTACTTTGATTATTCTAGACAAACATGTCACATTGAAACTATTCTTTGTTCGTAAATGACAGGAATAACATTACTTGATTCAGATAATTATAAAATGCCTTATCATCCAGTCAAATAAAAACGAAAAAGGGAGGGGGGGGGGGGGGGGGGGGGGGGAAGCATTACCATTGACAATGAAATGGAGTGCCAACACAACAACGTAATTTAGAAGTAACACCGCCAAACCATAAACTATACGGGAAAAATAAATCTTAACTTCTTCTTGGGGTGAATTCCACAGTGGATGAGCTTATTAGTGGTCTAGCTGCGAACCATACGTTTATATCCTTGGATCGGTTGGATGTATAGTAAAATATTGAACGTTTCAGATTTAACAAATTATAAAATCTATAACCATTTTATTTGTTAATTAATCATAATTACTCCAATAACCTACAGGAGTGACCTAAGAACCTAAGAATAAAGTAACTTAAGTTCAAATTTTAGGTTTACAAAAAAATCATTTATTCTTAATTTTTATAAATAAAAAAAGTCTCATATGTTGGCAAAAAAAAATTACAAATATTATAAAAAAAAAGCTTAAATCTATTTTTGATTTTTTATATATACCCTAATTTTGTGTTTGATCCTTAATAAATTTTTTCTTCACATGCTTCCTAATATTTGAAAAGTTTTATTTTAAACCCCTATCGTTAGTTACATGATAACATATTTATTAAATATTTGATAACACGATCTATAACGGCTTCAAACAGCTAATATTTGTTTAAAAATTAAATATAAAATGAATTTATATCTCTCTCCTATTTTACCCTTCTTTTTGGTCTCTCTCTTCCTGCCTCTTTTCTCTCTTCCTCCTGGGTTAATTAACAATCAAATGTTTAAGGAAGTATTTCTATGACGATTTGCAACCCCATGCGACGAATTTGTCTCCTCCACTCATTTGCTATCATCTTCCTCTACTGATTCTACGACAACGATGGATGAGAGAAAGAGGAAGCGGATGGAGTTGAACCACGAGTCTGCACAACGATCATGGATGAAGAAGCAAAACTGACCTTGAACCTTCCCAAGCCAAAATGGTGACAGAGCTAAACCTACCCAACAGCTCATTCACAATAGAAATGAAAATGATGCCCAACACCCACGAGTAAGTCACGAGAAAAACAAGGATCATCCATCCGTACACGTCGGAGAAGAAGTTCACCAAGAAGAACAGTGCCGCCATGTTGCGGCGACCCACCTCGATCCCTTTCACGAAGAATTGCAAATCTAGCTTTTCCTCCATTGATTCTTCCTTCTCCTCGTGTTGCCATCGCTGGAGAAGAAGTTATCTACGGTTTCGATGCAGGTGAGGTGGAGGAAGGGGCAACAGCGATGGCAGAGGTTGTTCAGAGAAGGAAGGTCGTGGCAGTTGTGGTGGTTGTGGGAGTTTCCAGCTAGGTTTATTGTTGATGTTCCCTAATGTTTTATTTATTTATTTATTTATTTGACTTTTGTCTCCTCCACTCATTTGCTATCATCTTCCTCTACTGATTCTACGACAACGATGGATGAGAGAAAGAGGAAGCGGATGGAGTTGAACCACGAGTCTGCACAACGATCATGGATGAAGAAGCAAAACTGACCTTGAACCTTCCCAAGCCAAAATGGTGACAGAGCTAAACCTACCCAACAGCTCATTCACAATAGAAATGAAAATGATGCCCAACACCCACGAGTAAGTCACGAGAAAAACAAGGATCATCCATCCGTACACGTCGGAGAAGAAGTTCACCAAGAAGAACAGTGCCGCCATGTTGCGGCGACCCACCTCGATCCCTTTCACGAAGAATTGCAAATCTAGCTTTTCCTCCATTGATTCTTCCTTCTCCTCGTTGTTGCCATCGCTGGAGAAGAAGTTATCTACGGTTTCGATGCAGGTGAGGTGGAGGAAGGGGCAACAGCGATGGCAGAGGTTGTTCAGAGAAGGAAGGTCGTGGCAGTTGTGGTGGTTGTGGGAGTTTCCAGCTAGGTTTATTGTTGATGTTCCCTAATGTTTTATTTATTTATTTATTTATTTGACTTTAATTGATTCTCGCGGTTTTTAATTACTAGAAAATTTAAATTTGATTTTGAAACAAATACCGATGGTTATTGAGGCGTCACAAATCATGTGTAAATTATGTCTCAAAAGATAATAAGTTGTAAAAGGTGTTACGACTTTTAAATTAAAGGTCGTAACAACTGTTACGTCTTAATTTTTTTTTTTAACTCAAGTTATAAATAATTTTATGACTCCAGTATAATTTTTTGTACGACTTCAAAGTTGTAAGTTTTTTTTTGTTCTACGACTTTGAAGTTGTAAGATGCTTTTTTCTAATGGTTACGACTTCAAGGTCATAATTCCTTTTTTCACGCTATTTTTGTTTATATTTTATTTTGTTTTCAATATTTTTTAAAATTGTAAACAATTTTTTTATTTAATTATTAAATAAATATTTTTTTTATTTTATTTGTTATTAGTTTTATTTAATATGTTGTATACTTTTTTATGATTTTATTTAATATGTTATATATTTTTTAATGTTTTTTATTTAAAATATATTAAATTTTCTTAATATTTTTTTATTTAATATATTTTGTATATTTAAAATTTAGATATTCTTTTAATAATGTTATTGACATTTATTTTATTTTACATGAAATATAAAAGTAACTTAATAACATTTAATATATTTTTTTATTTTAAATATTTAAATTTTAAAAACTAAAATTTGAAGCCAAATATTAAAAATAATTGTTACTAATACTAAGTTATAATTTATGATGCTGAATTATTTATTTTGTGTAAAAGAATTTACTATTAACAATATGTATTAATTTAGTGATAAAAGTAGTTGTTAAATTGAAAGCAACATAATACATTAATATAAAATAAATAATACAAATTAAAGAGAAACATAAAAAGTAGAAATTATATTAATCATTTACTTGTTTGTATAGATAGTTAGTACGACTGTGTTCTTCACTTTTGCATAATAAGCATTTCTTAGGCTTATTTGGAATTGGTTTGTCCATCTCATTATGTATACGAGTAGTGGCTGACCTTCTCAATATCTGTCGTTGTTTTAAAGGATCAGACATAAAATATGAACATGAATATTGATGTCATTTGTCTTCACTTTGAAGGGAATGAAAGTGATGTTAATAAACTTTAAAAATATTTTCCAACTTGTATATAGGGTCAACAAAGTCATCATAATTTAAATTGTAAAAAGCACACACTATAATTGCATGCGAGCATGAAATTCAAAGTGCTTGAAATTGTCCACAATCACACGACCATTCATTTAATTTGACAGTGCATGCCATTGCTCGTTGATCAAGCCGTGTATTTTCAATTTCTTGAACCTCAAACTCCCCTGTTTCTCGAACATACATGCGAACATAATGCGAGGTGGCAATGTATTGATTTTCTTGCATTATGACATATACGTCTTCAGAGTACCTATGTATTGCCTTTATCATATTCATGATTTTCATGTCATTAGTAACAAATGAATCATTTATTTTTTGAAATGTTTCATTGACTAAGATAGTAATAGGTAATGCTCGGGCTCTTTTCAAAATAGAATTCATACATTCGACAAGGTTAGTTGACACATGGTCACACTGTTTTCCTTCATTGTAGGCCTGAGTCCATTTACTCTTGAGAATTTGATCCAACCAATTTTCTCTGCTTGTGGAGACTCTGCTCACATTGCGAGCAACTTTGCTTCAAATTGGTTAAGGTGTAACATATCTCCTCAAAATGCAAGAACCACATCCAAGCTTCTTTGGTTTCACTCTTAACAATTGCAAAAGAGGAAAATTGTTCCTACTACCATCTTGTCCAATGACAGTCAACAAAGTACCACAATATTTTCCAGTTAAAAATGTCCTATCTACTTGCATAATTGGCTTGCAATATTGAAAGCCTTCAATGCATGGCTTAAAAGCCTAAAATACAAAATTAAGAATCATCCTAGGAGACTCATCCTCACCATCCTCCATTGAAGATGAAGTTTTGTATCTTACTATTGTACCTGGTACAAAGTGTTGAGCAGTTGTCAATCATACATGCAGATAACTGTATGACTGTTCCCAACTTCCAAATGTCATTTCAAGGGCTTTTTGTTTAGTTGTCCATGTTTTTTTGTATGAAACAGTATAACCAAACCGTTGTAGCATGTCTGCAATCACGGTTTTGATTTCGATACCAGGATTTACTTTTACTAAATGAATAATATTATGAGCAATTACAGATGAGTCTAACCTAACATGATCTTGTGATATGACAGAATTTGTGCAAGTGTGAATACCATTTATTTTCTTCAACTCCCACCTCATGCGTATTTTTCTGAATGATACTCTCGCCCTCCAATAACATCCATTACCATATTGATTACACGTGACAACGTACTTGTCACTCTTGTTCTCTACCACATCAAAATTAAATGAATGCATAAAATGAAATTGTTTAATGGCATTCACAGCTTCTTGTTTTCATTCAAATGTCAAGCCTTCGTAAAAGGTCATTTGTACTAGCACTCCCTCTATTCTGATAAGGATTTGAGTACTCTTGATTTTCTGAAAGTTGGCTACTAATGGTTTCAAAATATGAAAATGACTCTCTTTGATTGCTTGGTTCTCCATGTTCATGAACATCATGCTGTTACTCGTCGTCATTGAAGTCGTTAACATTATCACTTATTATGAGTTCTTCACTAGCCATATGTGAAAATATAAAAAAGTAACTTATTAGTGAAAATGTAAATAATTTAATGCATTTATTGTTAAATAAAAAACCTATACCGGGAAAATTGAAATAAATACACCCTTATGGTAAAACTTCCTAATTTTGTGTATTTAACATTAAATAAAAAAACCCCAAACCGGGAAAAATTGAAAAAATATACACCCTTATAGTAAAAGTCCCTAATTTTGTGCATCTAATATTAAATAAAAAATGTACTAAAAAGACGGTAAGAAGAAGGTGAAAATAAGAGACCTTTTTGTATTCTGATAAATATGCAAGATTGTTACTTCGTGAAATGAAAGTGTGAACCAGGCCTCCCTTTTATAACTTACATAATGATGAACAACGAACTGTGAATAGTGACTACTGTGTCATACGTTTGTATCAACGAAAATAATATATAGTAACTACTATAAAATATTATTATGTAATAAATGATTTAAATTTTTAAAACCATAAAATAATATTAACTTAACACTTATAATTTATTAAAAAAGTAAACCCTAAACTAATAATTACTTAAATGCATGACTTATTAAAACACTAAACCCTAAAATATTATTATGTAATAAATTATTTAAATTTCTAAGACCCTAAAATAATATTAACTTAACACTTATAATTTATCAAAAAACTAAACCCTAAAATAATAATTACTTAAATGCATGACTTATTAAAATGCTAAACCCTAAAATATTATTATGTAATAAATTATTTAAATTTCTAAAACTCTAAAATAATATTAACTTAACACTTATAATTTATTAAAAAATTAAACCCTAAAATAATAATTAGTTAAATGTATGGCTTATTAAAATGCTAAACCCTGAAATATTATTGTGTAATAAATTATTTACATTTCTAAAACCCTAAAATAATATTAACTTAACACTTATAATTTATTAAAAAACTAAACCCTAAAATAATAATTACTTAAATGCATGACTTATTAAAACACTAAACCCTAAAATATTATTATGTAATAAATTATTTAAATTTCTAAAACCCTAAAATGATATTAACTCAACCCTTATAATTTATTAAAAAAACTAAACCCTAAAATAATAATTACTTAAATATTATAACTTATTAAAACACTAAAACCTAAAATAATAATAACAGTTATACTATTCTAATATATAATAATCTAAAATTGCAAAAAAGCAAATAGTGAAGTCGTGACATGTTTCACGACTTCACTAGCCTCCATTCACCATTCATTTATGATTAAATGCAATCCAAGTCGTCCGTCCATGAACAGTGAAGTCGTGGAGTTCCTTACAACCACTACTACAATTTTTAGATTTAACATTGTACGGTTAACATCGGTTATTCACAAAACCGATGTTAACAAAAGCGCGGTGACATTTTTGTAAATAAGTAGACTTAGTTAACATCGGTTTTTCCGAAACCGATGTTAACTACTCGATATTAACATCGGTTATTTAAATAACCGATGTTACTATGGAGTAGTTAACATCGGTTTTGGAAAAACCAATGTTAGTATCTCATTGTTAACATCGGTTTGGGAAAAACCGATGTTATCGAGTTGATCATCGGTTTTAAGAAAACCAATGTTACCTAGTTGATGTTAACATCAGTTATTTTTAAAAAACCGATGTTGTTATCATTATATATTAAAAATATGAAATTGCACAACCCGCGCGCTTGAACCCTATCGTTCTTCTTCTTTTTCCTTCTGTCTGAGTTCGTCTTTGTCGCAAACTGGCCTGCGCTTTCGTGACTGCAACCACATTGTGGAGTTCGTCTCTGCCACTTATCAATTGAGGTACGTCCTTTCGTTTTAACATTAGGCGTTCCTCGTTTTAACATTTGCTCACTTTCACAGCTCGAAGAAAACTAGGAAAGGAAAGAGTCCCGGAAAGGGTGGGAATCGATTTTGGAAGTCCATTATGGTTTGCCTTAAGACTCCCAGGGTGTTCTTCTTCTTTCTCCATCTGCCTGAGTTCGTCTTTGTCGCAAACTGGGCTGCGCTTCTGTGACTGCAACCACATTGTGAAGTTCGTCTTTGTGGAGTTCGTATCTGCCACTTATCGATTGAGGTACGTCCTTTCGTTTTAACATTAGGCGTTCCTCATTTTAACATTTGCTCACTTTTGCAGGTCGAAGAAAACTAGGAAAGGAAAGAGTCCCAGAAAGGGTGGGAATCAATTTTGGAAGTCCATTGTGCTTGGCTTTAAGACTCCCAGGGAAGCCATCGAAGGTATGTCTCTGTTCTATGTTAATGATGAAAATCCATTGTTCAGTGGTCTGTCTCTGTTGTCATGTTTTGAAACCTTAGTTAGACTAACTAATATGATTGATATTTGACTAAGCTGAGACTAGGCAATATGATTATTTTTCCAAACAATAGGTTTTGTTACCCGTTCATGTTAATGTCAATTTGGAGATTTAAATTAGACTAAGATGATACTAAGTCATTATAGTTAATTTTGTTTCAAAACCAGTTAGTTTTTCTTACCCATTCGTGTTACTATGATTATGTTTCAAAAATATAGTCATTCATTGGTCCTATCTATTAGACACTTAGTTTCTATTTTAGCTGTTTGATTTTGGCTTTGGTCTAAAAGGTTAGGTTTCAAGTATCTTCCAACCATTGTTTTGTGTGAAGACTCGGTGCCATTGATGGTAGAAGCCAAAGACACTAATTGTTTGTCATGCTGCTCCAAGTTTAAGTAGTCTAGGTTTTGCTGTCTAATTAGTTCATGTTCTTCATTCAATAACCTTTTTGGCCTCAATTTTCTGATATAAGCTTATGCAGCTGGTAACCCTTTATTGTTGCAACAACCTATTGTCTCCACGTAAGATAGTTTTCATGTGTGTTTGTTTGTAGTCAGCACACGTTTTGATGCATGCTTAGATCAATCCAAGAATCTTGTGACATTGGATTCAACTAGCGTTTGAGACTTGTTAATACTAAAACAAACACACCTTTCCTCATCTAATTTTAGGTTTGGGATGTAATAGATAAGATACTAGGTAGTGAGTAGGTCCATCTTATTGTATATATAATAATTGATTTCTTTAAATCTCCTAAACATAGTGGATCACTGGATCCCCCCTATGCAAGAATTGGAGCGATGTATAAAATGATGCATAGAAAATGTTGGGCAAATGTTAGTATCCATTGTGCATTAACCTATGAACAAAAAAAAAAGGATTCACTATAGGATTCAAGGTTATGAATTGTTATGATAATACTTCTAAAATTAGACGCGCCATCTCTGTATCGATCAGATACTATTACACTAAACCAACTAGAGTCAGCTAAGTGGTGAAGAATTTAGATAGTATACATGAGATCATAGGTTCTAACTTAAGACAATCATTGTACACAAGAAAAAAGACTATTACACTAAATGCTGCTAGTATATTATCAAGACTGAACTCACAATAAAGTATTAGCTTTTCCTGTATAATTAGCCTACCATTTTTACTCTAATAAATGAATTTATATGTTGGTATGAGCCAGTTTAATGTTCATTAGTATTTTCCATTTGCTTTCCTCGGGTTACTATCACCATGAAATATTGTCATAAAAAGAGTCTGAGCATTTGTAGCAATGTGAGGAAGCAAAATCCAGAATAACTTCTGTTAGGATCAATTCAATATTGTCATAAAAAATTAAACTGAACTCAAATGAAAATACAATTTTTTTTCCAGTTATTGATTTTGTTCAGTTTTGGACATTCCTCTTGAATATTGGTTCACATTATATGGTTGTCTTCTCAAAACGTGGCTGTCTTATAATTCAACCTTTTATATATGTTTTTCTCTTTGGATAGAGATGAAATTATTATCATAGCTTAAATTATAACATGAGAGACATGGTGAGAAGCTCTTAAACTGTAAGACTTTGGGAGAACCTTGGGAGAGCTTCTTATTAAGAATTTTGAGAGAATCTCATCACATAAGTTACTGATGTAATTGAAAAGTACTCCAAGGTCTTAAGTTTCATACTTTTATCGTGGGACTCAGGTCTTGAGAGAGACAATGGCCAGATCAATGGATTGAGAGGGAGAAGTTGATGACTCTTCAATGCACCAAGTTTATTTCATTTCAATGAGACACCAAAATGCAAAGCCATTAATATAAATAAATAAAGTAAACATGACATTCAACTCAAAATCTTAATACATCAATTTTTGAACTCTCAATTTTTGAACTAGTAGCTCCATCTTATTCATGGAACTACTTTATAGTTGCATCTAAAGCTATCAAATGAACTTGTATTGCCTTTGTATTGTCTTTCCATGAGAATCTCTTTCTCCAAACCTTTTAAAAGTAATTGGATTCTTATAGAATGACATTACAAAGACAATAAAAGTTGAGTCTGGAATTCAGGGTTGAATTTTGTTGGTAAAACATATGAAACTAGCTTTAACTTTTGCTTTTGTCTTTGCTTGGCCAAAAAGAACAGTGGTAGTTAGTTTGTGGGAAGCAACTTTTCCATTTATATATGATGCATGATTTCTAGATGGAAAAACAAGTCAACCTAGGCCAATGGTGGGATGGTGGGTCAACTGCCCTTTTTTTAAACTTATTTGAAGGTCAACCCATCAACTTTTTGATAGTGGGTTAGGCTATGTAGCATGGCTATAATTTTTTTTAAAAAAAAAGCAATTAGGCTATGTAGCATGGGTATAATTATTTATTGCTTTACTGATAGCTTCTTTGTTCATAGGTTACAACCATTGGAATATCTCAACCTCCATCAGCGTCAGAAGTAAGATTGAATCCTTTAACCTTCGTACAATCTGTTCCTTCTAGTGAAAAAGTGAGGTGAGTTTATATTTCCTTTTTTTTGTCTTTATCTTTGTTATTTTCTTATATATTTTATATTTTATATGTTTGAGTTTTAAACGTGTAAAAAATAAAAATAGAAATTTATGGGGCTTTTATTACTATCTTGAGAACTAAATTACATTACATCTATAGTCCTATCCTTCCCCAGGAAAGAATGGTGTAAGCTAGCTATCAAGCAAGCAAGCACTGTTTATAAGCCCCTTTTCATTAGAGAACTTTAGGCAACTTTTTTTTCCTTTCCATATTGTATATTCCAGTTCACTAATCACCTTTTCCTAGCCTGCTTGCAATATAAGCACATGAAGGCTGCGGCATATTTTCTGCTACTTTCCTGAATGAAATCTGACTATTGTCTCAGATACGCATTGCTCACACAGCTGCACCCATTTCTGTATTCATTTTCTTTATTGTCCAACTTTTGTCTTTTAGGCTGGAGTGATTGAAAGGTAGGAGAGGATAAAATTGCCTACCATGACCATCACTATTGTTGTTGTTGTTGCTTTGGTGTGAATCTGAACCAAGTTGAGCGATTAGGAATGCTAGATCCTTATTTTCTAGAGCAGCAGCAGCTAATGCATTAGCATTACCAGGAGGGTGAATCCACTTGAGAAGCACTGCTATTGATTTTTGATGAAAGTGAACCACTTTCAATGTGTTGATCTAAGGTTTGCTTGATTTCTGATTTGTAGCAGAGGTTAGAGCTTTCAACTCATGACAGAGTGGGAAACAATGATGCAGCAATGTAGATGTAGATGTAGGGCATCCATCTAACACAAACCCAATAACTTTCTCAAAGCCTGATTCCACTAAAATTTTACCAAAATCATGCTGCCTTGCAATCTTAGGACTTATTGGAATGTTGTGCTGCCTTAGAATATGACGATTTAAAATACCCCCTACCCCAACTGCAATATAATAAAATTAGAAATAAACTAACACAAGCATATGACTAATTAATAAGAAAAGCACAAGAGTGAACCAATTTTGTGCAGTGCATGCAATCGCAGATATTAAGTCCATATTATCACAAGCATGGATGCTAAAAGTGAGTAACTGAATCAATATTTTCCAATGAAATATAACATGTAAATATGATAGTTGAAAATTAAGGAATGCTTCTCACTTCATTCTAACTTTAACATGATTCTCAAGTGATAGTGAGTCTCCTCAACCATGGATGATTTCTCACTTCATTCTAACTTTAACATTGTCACTCAAACAGCAAGTTCACCTTTCAAGAGCCTTTGATGTCATTTCCTCAAGTGAATAGCAAATGGAATTAGGTAAGACACTATAACTAAGTTTAATCATAGTGAAGCATAGGTAATGAAATTGGTAAACATTTAGCTACTCTTTCATTGTACTCTGCCTAGTACTGCCCTTTTTTCTTCAATTTGACTGAACCCACCTGCATTGTCAATAAATGTCCATAACTTCGCACCAAGAATGCTTACTATGTGTCTAGTGGTTAGTCTTAATTTTGGGTCAGAACGGGTGCGTGCAGCTCCTAAGCTTACCAATGTCATTAAACTCTCTTGAGCAATTTAATCATACGTGTCATTAAGCCAAATTTAAAATGCATAATAATTAATTTTAAGTTAAATCTTAATGTGATCATTATTCTCCATAGTATTTGAAATTCGTTTAATTCAAGTGAGTTAAAATTTCTTAAATGTAACCAATATATGTTTAGTTTAAGTGGTATATATTTAATTTTCTTTGAAAAAATATTTTGTTTTAGAACTTTGTCTGAAAAAGATTTTGATAGAAGAGCATTCTGCCTCCTTCTATAGTTAATCAGTTTATGGAAATAAGCAGAATTTCTGTCCCCTTCCTTTAACCACTTCACTCTGGCCTTTTGCCTCAACATGGATTCATAGGCATTAGCTGCATACCAAAGTTGTTCCTGAAGGGATTTCTTGAGCTCCACTTCAGCTTGAGACAAGGTTCTATCATTAATACCTGCCTCCAAAGCATTCAGCTCCCTCTTTAAATTCTGAATTTTTTAGCATTAATTACACCATTGCAAAGGCTCCACTGCCTTATGCAAACTTTAATGAACTTCAACTTTTGCTTGAGGGCATAACCTCCCAACCATGAGGGTGATAATTGCCCCATTTGAGAGCCACCAGATTCTGGAATCCTTTATCCTTTAGCCACCAATCCATGATCTTGAAAGACTTAGGTCCCCAATCAATGATTTTAGACCTCAAAAGGATAGGGCAGTGGTCAGAGAAATCCCTTTCCAACACAAACTGAGTGGTATCTGGCCATTGAGACAGCCAATTATCAGATAAGAAAAACCTGTCCAGCTTGCTCATGACACTACCATTAGGTCTGCACTAAGTGAATTTTCTCCCAATAGACCTAACCTCCTCTACAGCCATATCTGAAATCCAGGAATTAAACTCAGAAATGCTAGTGGAGTTACCCACTATGCATTCTGAAGCTGAAGCACTAGAACATATGAAAAAAAGAGATACAGGCCATGAAAGTGTGTCATTGGAGAATAAGACAGGAGATTCAACTATGATGAAGATAGGAGATTCGACTAAAGTTGTGATAAAACAAGACATGAAGGGAAGAAGACATAAATATGGGTTTAACAACAATAAACGTGAGAAGCCAGAGAAGGTAAGGGTGGTGGATGATGAAACTGGCGACAAACATCAGCTGCATGAAGTCCTAAGGATGCCATCTACATGTGTATTTCTTAAGATATAGTATTTATATTCCATCATGCATCCATTGACTGCTGATTACATGTAATAGACTTTTTTTAACAAGCTTGCCCCAAATCAAATCATAATTCAATGTTTGCTGCACAACAAATCACTAAAATTTGCTATGTACAAAATGACACCAACCCCAATCAATCCCTCCCCTGGTAATCCCCAATTTCATTCCTTCATCATTCAAGGTCTTCATGTCATTCCTTCCCTGAGACTTTGAAGTACTGTTGTCAATGATTTCTCTACAATTCCAAAAATCTAAGAAAAGTTTGCTTGCATTCACCCCATTTTGACATCCTTTAAATCCCATGGAAATCTAGCTTTGAGTGCACACTATGTAATCTTCACATGTCTACGATTATTGTTACTTGTGCTACACAGTAATTTTCTTTCATGTCTTGAAACAAATTTAAAGCACAAGTATCACAACACATCATCAACCTTAATTTGTTATCAGACTATTGATTTATCAAACTTTTTCATTACTATTACATCTTATCCTGTTTTGAATCACAATTAAAAAGCACAACTAAATCACTTATGACTTATCCTCTTTTGATTAATCCTATTTTGTATGTTACTGTATGTTATTGTATAAAAGATCATGGGTTCTCCACCTGCCTTCCATCCTCCTCCTCCTCCTCCTTCTCCTGCTCCTTCAGACGCATCGGCTTCGTCGTCTGTCGTGAAGCGGACACACAAAGCCTCACGTCTATGATCATTGTCTACTAGACCACCTGGTGCTGAGAGACTAGTGGTCCATGTTGATCCTGCTACCGGCAAGGCCGACAGTCCCCACAGGAAGAAATTAAGAACATATTTGGAATTGTGGTGCGTGATAAGGTGGATGTCACCTACGAGAATTGGAAGGAGGTCCCTACTGCTCAGAAGGACCTGATTTGGGTGGATATTCAGGTATTTTTCTTTTCTTATTTGATTTTGTTTAATTAATAGCCAAAAAATACATTATTGTAACAAATAAACTTTATTTGATGTTGTCAGGCTGAATTTGATATCTTAGAGGCTTCTGACAGTAGGACGAAAAGGAAGTTACTTCAGATCGTGGGGGAGAGATAGAGGCAATTTAAATCAGACCTCACGAGGAAATGGGCCCTTGCAGCCGATCAGGATGGTGTCGAGGACACTGTCTGTGAGAAATACGACATCAGCAAGGAAAAGTGGGCCCAGTTTTGCCAGACTCGCAGAGACCCTTCTTGGGAGGTATGTTCCTTGCCATTTAAGTTGTTTTTTCCAAAAACATGATGTTGTTATACTTCATTCTACCAATTTCAAACATTATTGTTTAATTTTTTCAGGATGTGCACAAGAAGGCACAGGCCATCCAGAAGTAGAATACTGCCCCCCACGTTTTGTCTTGTGGGGGTTATGACTATTTGGAGCAGAAGCTCCTGTCTGAGAAGACAAAGAAGAAGCTGGAGGAAGCTGCACAGTCAGGAAGCGTTGATGGTGTCATCGACCCTCTATCCCCGGTCAGAAGCCACGTGAAGTGGATGATGGCCCGCACAAAGAAAATAGGCGAGATGACGACTGAGGCCGCAAAGGAAATCGCTGAGAAGATTGTAAGTCATTTTCAACTAACCATTACAATTATATTTCAATATTTTGTAAATGCCATGTACCACTGTGTATTTTCTGTACAGGATTCCTTTGAGGAGCAGGCCACACAGGGATCCTTCATCCCCCATGGACGTCAGGATGTTCTCGCCACTGCTATTGGACGTCCAGAGCACCCTGGACGTGTCCGTGCTGTTGGAGTCAGTGTCACCATCAAGAAATACTTTGGATCGGCTCCACGGATGTCCCACATCTCTTCCTCCCTGTCTCCTGAAGAATTGCGGCAGCTGACCCAGCAAATCAGGGACAAGCTAGAGGAGTCCATCACAGAGAGAGTGACACGATAGGTCATGACATCCTTCAGCTAGATGCAGTCTCAGCTTCAGTCGCAGATGCAATCTCAGGGACTTGCACTGCCTCCTGACCCTCTGGTTGGTCCCTCCGGTCCTTGAGTGAGCACAAAGGGGAGTTGTGTTGATCCCTCAGGAAATGATCCTGAGAAGGGTGACTCTAATAGGTGCGGCTTGTACATAGAAGCAGATCCTGCCCACCTGGTTGCCATGGGGAGAGTTTATGAGGGATTCACTGTTGTTCATAACACTCCTTTGTTGCCTGGCCAAGTGAAGGTGAGTGTGGAGGAGGTTACAGATGCAGATGCTCCAGTTCCTGTACCCACTGATGAGGTTTCCTTAGTGGGGCAGACACTTCACATCTTCCTTGCTTGGCCGACACATCTGGTCAAGTCTTTATCACAACAGGTACTTATTGTCCTTACTATATGTTTCTTCTTTCTAAATTAATTCATTAAGCGTGCCTCAAATTAGGCCATTTAACTTTGTTTCATGAACAAGTAGCTGTGTCTCCGGCAAAACCACCTCCAAAGCCCGATCCGAAGGTCGATGATTCACTTTATCTGATGACATTGACCATCCCAGAGCTTTTCTTGAGGCCTTATCAGGTTAGATAGGATGCCACCATGTTCGGGGTCTTTAATCTAGATTTCCCCCTTTACATAAAGCACGAAGACCTCTCCAAAATCGCACACAGTGGTCAATGTCTCAACATATCAGTGTTACAGTTGTGGATTATGTAAGTCATTTTATATTACTTTTAATTACCTAAGTTATTGCTTTCAATTCATAAATATTTAACTTTGACTTAACATAAACAGGCATCTCACTGAAACATGTATGCGAGCGGGGAATTCTGATATCTATGGATTCCTCGAGCCACAATCCATTCAGAGGTCCGGGCAATCGCAGTTTGAGTCTGAAAGTTACATAAAGACTTGGATGTAGAGTTCAAAACGCGATGCCTATCTTGGAGCCTACCTAAATGGGTAAGTCACAAAATAACTGAATTTAATTAATATTACTAATATACTAACCCATATTAATCTCCACTGCAGCGGACACTGGCAGATGATGGTCATCCTGCCCAAGGAACACCTAGTTGTCTGGTTTTGTTCATTGCATAACAGGCCAGACAACTACCTTAAGGGGATTATTAATAGGTTAGTGTTCTTTTCAATACATTTGCATTGAAATACCTCAACGTACAACACCAGTTTTTAATTGTTACTATCTGGAGCAGTGCTTTAAAAGGTCTTGATGATGCTCCACAGCCTAAATCAAAGGCTCCTGCTAGGTGGATTGTCGTCAAGGTACGTCATTTACATAAAACTTCCACTTATATATATTTCTTTATGTGTCTGTACACTAGTTGTTTAATTAATATCCAAATTTCATTATGTATTTAGTGTAATAGAAAAAAAGAAAGTACTAAGTGCGGCTACTATGTGATGCACTGGATGTCCACCATCATTTTAGGAACATTTAGGAATAATTGGGAAGAGGTAAGTTTATTTCAAACAAAATCGATTTATTTATAATTTGTATTACATTATTAACTTATTATGATTTATTTCATCATGCAATATTTTAACGATCCTAGACCATTGGAGCCAGAGAGATTAAAGGCATTGCCAATCCAGTGGGCACAGTTTTATCTCCGAGTTAAAGATCAGGCCTAGGATTTAGGGACATTATCTTTAGCTTAGTTTACTTTGGTTTAACATTTTTGACATTTTCTATGTAATATGAACATTGAATTCATTTGATGATTGTTCTTTGTGATAAATCAATTATTTGATGTTTATTATCATTAAAACAGCTTGAAAGCAGAATAAAATGTTTATTGGCTGTGAATTGGGCTTGAAATTGCATTTTACAGGTACAATTTTGGGTTTACTGTAAAAACAGAAAGTATATATAAAAAAAATACTTGAAAACAACATCGGTTATTAACAAAAACCGATGTTAATATGGTAAACAACATTGGTTATTTTCAAAAACTGATGTCGACATGAACCTTAACATCGGTCATACAGAAAACCGATGTTAACTTTTGTACATTAACATTGGTTATTTATACATAACCGATGTTACCGTTTCTATATTAACATCGGTTATTTATAGATAACTGATGTTAACTTTTGTACATTAACATCGGTTATGTATAGATAACCGATGTTAACTTATGTACATTAACATCGGTTATCTATAAATAACCGATGTTAAAGTTGTACATTAACATAAGTTTTCTATGAATAACCGATGTTATATACAAAAATGTACAACAAATAAGTATATGTATCATCAACGTTGACATCGGTTTTCTACTAAAACCGATGTTAATGTAATATATTAACATCGGTTTTCATGGAAAACCGATATTAATATATTACATTAACATCGGTTCTTCTAGAGAATCGATGTTAATATATAACATTAACATTGGTTTTACTACAAAACCGATGTCAACTTTCGCCATGCATACACTTTTTTTGCTGTAGTTCTTTATGTTTAACATCGGTTATTTAGAAAACCGATGTTATCATATTTATGTTAACATCAGTTTTTGAAAACAGATGTTAATGATGATACATTCAACATCGTCACTTTCAACATCGGCTTTAGAGCCGATGTAGAATGCCCTAAATAACCGATGTTGAAAGTGTTATTTCTAATAGTGGACTTTGAAGTCGTTGCGTAGGGTTCGACTTCCATGCACCATTTTTGGTAACTTGCAAACTGCATGAAAAATGCAGAAAATGAGCACCTTTTTGGCCATTTCGTGCTAAATCATGGTGTGGGAAAATTGTAGAAATTTGTTGCAGTATTTTGGCCATTGCACACAATCAATAGGTTAATCAAAGTGCTGGAAAAAAGCCAAAAAAAAAAAACTACTCCATTTTGGCCTTTTTCATGATGCTAAAATAATGCAGTGATTTTTTGAATCAAACTACAGAAATAATGCAACAACTTAATGCACTCGTGAAGCATGCACATGCTAGTAATAGTATCATACTCGTGTTGTCTAATTAATGGATGCACATGCTAGTAAATATCAGCCTGTTGAATATTGCATAGGGTACCTTAATGCACTAATGAAGCATGCACATGCATGAATAGAATAAAAGTAAAGTTGTCTAATTAATGGATGCACATGCTAGTAAATATCAACCTGTTGAATATTGCATATGGTAGCTTACATGAAAGGATATATCATACTTGTGGAATGTTGGTAGAAAAATAGTTAGGTGAAAGACTAAGTGCATGTTTTACAGCTGGTGAACAATAAGTTGCCATCAGAGCAACTGAAACCATTAGGTGTGTGAGGTCCAATCAAGTTGAAATATCAAACCCATGAATAGTATGGTGTTGTGTATACTGGACTCCACGTGATGCATATCAGCTTTATATAAGTTATCAGAAGCCTACACTTTGGTAAAAAAAACAATACTCATTAGATGTGTGATGCATTTTCATGAAGCAACTTATATAAATTTAGTGTGCCTTTATTCAGTTGCATTTTCATTCTTCTCCATTGTTATTTTCATCCAAACTAAGTTCCTCACGAAGCTTGTTTTTGTTTGTCTACATCCCACTTTTTTCATCCTTCTATCCATTTCTTGTTTCTCTCATTGTGAACCAATGACACATGCATAACCTAGAACTATTGATGACTCGTTGTTATGCTTACAAGACAACCATATTTTGAATCAAGTAGGAAGGCCAAGAGAGAATGATTCATCTGAGGTACAATTTTGTTTGTGCTTTTACACACTTGAATCAGATAGATAATTGTGTAAAAAACCTAATCACTTTAACTAGTTTATGTCATGTTATAAATGTTAGAAAAATTGATATTAACCAACATTTGGTTAGTGCGTTGGTTCACACATTTCATTTTCCACATGGAGAGAAAACCATAACTTTACAAGATGTGGCCCTATAATTGGGTTTTAAGATTGATAGATTGCCGGTAACTTGTATCATCACTAGGGATGTATGTGTTGCTTGTCAGACATTACTAGGGGACACTCCACCTTATAAGTATGTAAAAGGTAAAATGATTTATCTAAGTTGGTTGGGCAAAATTTTTAGCAACTTCTAGTTGATACGGATGATGTTGTCATTGCACAACATACTAGAGGTCATATTATGATGCTAATAGGAAGCTGTTTGATGCCAGATACATTAGGTGCAAGAGTTCATTTTATGTATCTCCTTTTATTATCAAATTTGAATGAGGTAGGTCATTACAGTGGGGTGCAACAGTATTAACATCCATTTTCTAAGCTCTAGATCGACTGTAAAGCCTAACCAAACGGAAATTGATGGATGCTTGTTGCTGCTACATTCATAGACGTGGGACCGCATTAAATGTATTGCCTTAAGGACTTGGATTTCCTCTTGCACGAAGGTGGTCTCGTCCAATGACCAAAACAAACATTCCCACCAACTCAGTCAGATTAATATGCGTCATAGTAGATAGACTATATATGAATGAGGTCCATTTATTAATTTTGATGAGTTAAGTATTTTTTTCTGTTTCCTGTTCGAACTTAAATATGAGACAATAATGATGTATGTCTTGCAGTTCTTGGGGACTCCTTATGACACACCAGAAATAAGACCATTAATTAATGATGTTGAGGTATCAATGATTGTTCGGGCAAAAGTCTCTCTCATATGTTTTGTAATTATGGAATGACATCCAAAAGACAAGATCGCCAGACAATTTGGACTATGACAAATTATTCTAGATGACCCACCATACCTAGATCAACTCCATGACATAGATATGAGAAGGAAAACAAATATTTTTTTTTGGCCTTACCATCATTGTCACTAGATTGCCAAATGAAATCATTGGAATGATTATATTGTTCACAGTGAAATGTTCCAAAGTCTTTTGCATAAAAATTCAAAATACATGCAATGATATATATGTTGAACTAGATGATATATCGCGTGAGGAGACACTATCTACTAAGGTTGTAAGTTTAATTTACAGTTTTAATAAATTATTGATATTATTATTCATAATTATTTCTAACTTTGTAAATTTTAATTCACAGTATTGATCATCACCAATATCAATCATATGTTGAACCCAATGTACCTCCAGTGCATGTTTCTGGATATATGCCCCAACATCATCAATTACAAGTACAATATTAATCAGCGGGCTTCTCTGGATACGCGTCTTAAGGATGTCAACAAAGTATTCAATCATCAAGGTTCTCATCATATATGCCTCAATACTCATTTCAAGTTCTTTCTACCTCAAATGTTTTTTATGGACCCTCACAAAGGTTTGACATCACTTTCAAAACTCCACTATCTGCAGATGATCTACCACCATCGAGCTTTTATTATCGTGACATGGGTCATGAAAATGAGGAGGAAGATAATGATAACAACAATAATAATGATGATGACAACGGTTGTGATCATGTTCCTCAACAACAATACACAATCATTTTAGAACAAGAGGAGGTAGAGGTCATAGAACAGGAGGACAACAAGCACATGCAAATCCAATCCAAAAAGAAGAGAGACATCAACACATATCAAGAAGAGCTCGTTATGGGACATCATCTCATTATTAAATTTTTAAAAAATGTAATTTTCATATAAATGTCTTCGATTTTAAAATTAAAGTCTTTTAAAATTTTATAATCTATTTTTATTAAAATATTATCTAAATTTTAAATGTGCATAATATATTAAATAAAAAACATTTAAAAAATATAATATATTTCAAATAAAAAACATTTGAAAAATATATAACATATTAAATAAAACCATAAAAAATATACAACATATTAAATAAAACTAATAAAAAGTAAAATTAGAAATATTTATTTAATAATTAAATAAATAAAATTGTTTACAATTTTAAAAAAATTGAAAACAAAACAAAATAAAATATAAACAAAAAATAGCATAAAAAAGGAATTACGACTTTGAAGTCGTAATCCATTAAAAAAAGTATCTTACGACTTCAAAGTTGTAAAACCAAAAAAAAAAACTTATGACTTTGAAGTCGTAAAAACAAAACTTACACTAAAGTCGTAAAATTATTTAGGATTTCAAGTTTAAAAAATTAAAGTCGTAACAAGTGTTACGATTTCTAACTCAGAAATAGTAACACCTTTTACGACTTACCCCCTTTTAGAAAATAATTTTAAAACTATCACCTTTGGAAAAAAGCAAAAACAATTACACCCAGTTGGTAAAAAAGCCAAAAAAAATTATCTGGGATCAAATGTAAAATTCGGGTATATATCAAAGATCAAAAACATATTTAATCCTAAAAAAAAACCCAAAATATACTTTTTGTTTAATAAAATTTTCTTCCAAATTTACTTTAGGTATTACTTATTGTTGGGCCAATCCTAATAACCTAGAACACTAATGTCTGAAAAATGTCTCGTTGTCACCATGCACCACCAACATAGCTTTGAATGCCTCACACACCAATGAACAACATCAGAGAATCAATGTAGTTTGATTCATCTGGTGATGGCACCATCCTACTCAAGAAATACACGACAATGAACAACCCATCCACTTAAACTTGGCTCTTTTTTGTGCTAAGCCAACTCGAAGTCAGAGTCAATGTGGCGGCAGCCGGCAGGGTAGCATGCATAAGGGGAGAATGAAAGCGATGTTTCTCAAACTCCAAACTTTCATTTCCCCTTCTCTTCCTTTAGTTCCTACTCAAATTCTAAGTCCGGCAATAAAAAAAGACATCGACATGAGTTTGGCAAAGGTCCATTGGAACATATTTGACAACATGACCTTCCTTCTTTCAAAGATTAAACCTTGATCCGATAGTGGACGAGAGAGACATGAGTGACAAATCTAGGGAGAAACATGACTTCCTATTGAATATTATTGTACGAATTGTATTATTGGGGGAAATTTGTTAAACCAGATTTTGCTCACTTTTTTTTGTGTGTAGTTCTAGGCTAGTTTCATGTATTCATGATACATTTTGTTGGCATAACTCATAAATTTTAGTTAGTGTGTGTTAGATAGGTGATCATGAAGTGTTTTAAGGAAAAATGACTCAAACCAGGCAAAAGTTGAAAAATCACGGTCATAATAAATTTTGTACTCAACCAGATGATTTTGTACATGATGCAGAGGCTTCATACACAAAGTTAAGATTTTGTACAACCATGAATTTCATCATGGCCATGATGCTTTCATCAAGGTTGAGTGTCGATTTGGCTCCAAACTTTCATCACAATTTCCATGAATTGATCACAACTGTGATGAATTTGTACATGTTGTAATTTTGTACACACCTAAGTTGGAAAGTTATCTTTAGGAAAAGAGTACAAGGATGATATTGTCTATCAAAGATAACTAATAAAGACTAATTGAGGAAAGATTGCAAGAATAAGATCACTTGCCAGAATTAAACTTATTTTAGAATGTTATAAATAGGAATGAATGGTTTCTCTTTCTTGAGTCTTTTATTCTTTTTGCATTTTGAGAGTTTCAAAGAGCAAGAATGAGTTCGTATCCCTAGCGAAGCGTCAACATCACCATTGGGAAAGTTACTCACTCGGATTTCAATGTTATTGGTATGTTTACTTTCTTTATAGTATTTCTAGTTTATTCATGGTTATGAATGACTATTCTCCCTAGTTCGGGGATTATGATGTAACCTACCTTGAACCTCTTTTCTGTTTTTAATAAGATTCTTGATGTATTCCAATTAATTGATTATCTTCTTTACTCTCAATTTTTATTTGAAAACAATCATTATAATATTTCATCGATTACATAATAACGATAATCTGCATGTAATTGATAGATTTAGGAAGAAAGTGTTTTATACCAAATTGGTTGGATAATCTCCAGTAAGTTGATTACAAAAATGATCAATCACCTTGTCATCAATCTTCATCCTTTAGTTTAAATTAATGTTTCAAATGTCAATTGAGTATTGTTTAAGGCCAAGAGCATTATTGACCACCGTCAATGGCTAATAATTGACTTTGGAAAATCGATAATTAGCAGCAATTGTAAGAATCTAGTTAGAATTAGGATTGGGGAGATCGTTACACATGAGATTATAATTCTTGGATATTCACTTTATCTTATCTTTACACTTATCTTGCTTGTTTGACTTCTTTCTCACAATAGATAATCGACTAATTAATCACATGTTAATTTTAATTCTTTTATCAATTACTTTGTTAGCATAAAATATTTATTTGGAAACACAATTGGTCTTGTGGGTTTGATATAAGGACTTTTAGTCCTTGATACTACTTCGTAGGGTACATTTGTCCTTGGGCATACATATTTTATGCATAAAGTAATTAGGTTTGTTAATTGAGTAATTATGTTCAATGTAATTATTTAATTCTTTATTTATTTTATCATTGCCTGTTACGCTTGATCCTTCTTTTTCATTGTTTTGACAGTGCATGCAAATCAGGTCCCAAAAGCTAGAACTTTTTAAGAACATGAGATAGAAAGGCTTGCTCGCAAACTTCGAAAAGAATAATGAGCAAGAGAGGCAAATGATTATACATGAAAACTAATGGACTATCTCACCCCCGAGGTGGGACAAAATAGCATCATTCAACTGCTAACCCACATTTGACTTTAAACATGGGTTCCTCTAAATGATTGAAAGCAAGAGTTCAATAGAGCTTCATATGAAGACCTTATATTGCACTTGAGGAGGTTCTTGGGGTTGTACGACATTATTAAACAACCCAATGTCAACAAGGAGCAAACATTAGCCTGGAAATTTGTAGATTTTTCTCTTTGAGCTTACCCTCAAATATGTGAGTTTTGAGTTGTGATTCTCTTGGTGTGTATGATTAATCCTTTCAGTGGCATCCCTTCTGTATTCTATTTTGACATGCATATCCTTGAATGATGCTTGAAATTTTTTGAAATGTTAAGGCATACATAAGTATTCCTTTGAACCCAATTTTTTTAGATAGTTTCCCTTAGTTGCCTAAGTTGAGCCTTTCTTTGATACCTAATTTGTATTGAATTAAGTTATGAAATTGTGAAAAGAGGCAGAGGAGCTGATACTAATAGTGCAGGTTGTGCCAATTAAAGGTGAAGTAAATTTCAAAATCCTTCTATCCTGAATGTAATAAAATGAGTAAAAAATAATATATATATATATATATATATATATATATATATATATATATATATATAAAGAAACAAAATAAAAGTAAATAAGGTTGGTGAAAAAGAAGGTAAAGTTTCCCCTTAACTTTGAGTTAATTGTTGTCTATATTGATGGGAAACCTTTGTTATTTATTCCTTTTAGCATCTACCTTAAATTACAAGCACGTTCTCATTATAACCGGGATTGGCTCACTTATTTTGAAATTTTGAGTGTCGTTCGAGTCGATTGCTTAACAAAATTGTGAAAATGTCTATTGAATTGTGATTTGAGTGCTTTCTTGACATTATGTTACACTAAGAGATTGTGAAAAGAGTGAACTAAAGCTCATTGAGATTATTTTGCAAGAATAGTTAAGCTTAATGAATTCCTTGAGTTATTTTGTAGGGATGAGATTGTTTGTCAAAGATAACCGATAAAGACTAATTGGGGAAAGACTACAAGGATAAGAGCACCTACCAAACTTAAACTTACTTTATAATATCATAAATAGGGATGAAGGACATCTTTTTCTTGAGTCTTTTATTCTTTTTAGGTTTCTCACCATGATTCCAACCCTCTTGGTATATTTACGTTTCATTAGAGGATTTCTAGTTTATTTATGATTATGAGTGACTAGTCTCCCTAGTTTGTGGGCTATGATGTAACCCACCTTGACCCTTTTTCTGATTTTAATAAGATTTTAGATGTATTAATTGATTATCTTATTTACTTTCAATTTCTATTTGGAAATGATCGTTCTAATAATTAATTGATTGTATAGTAGTGATCATCTACATGTAATTGATGTATATATATATATATATATACACACACACACACACACAAAGTGTCTTATACCAAACTACATGACCAAACTAATTTGATAATCTCACATAGGTTGATTAGGAAACAGATTAATCACCCTTGTCATCAATCTTCACCCTTTAGTTTAAATTAATACGTTAGTCGTCAATTCGGTATTGATTAAGGCAAAAAAAATGTTATTAGACCATGGTCATTGGCTAATAATTAACTTTAGGAAACTGACAATGAACAATTGTAAGAATTTGGTTAGAAATAGGATTTGGGGGATTGGTACGCCTGGAATCATAATCCTTGGATATTATCTTTATACTTGTTTGATTTTTTTTTCTTGCAATAGATAATAGACAAATCAATCACATGTTAATTTTAATTATTTCCTTAATGGGTACGTAATTTCTGTTTGGAATTTGTTTTGTGCCTAAATCCTTATAAAATTGGTAAAGTTGAGATTTTAATCGGACAGATTTATTCATTAGTGTTCATAAAATTTTAATGTATCATATTTTTGCCTAGATCAAGTTCGGGCACCCAAATATACATGAAGATTTTTGGAAGGTAAGAATCGTCACAAATTAATGGCAAAATTCTTTAAAAGTATAATTTAGCATTTTTCTTGTAATTTGTGATGGTTTTTAATCCAAAATTTATAATCACCACAAATTGTTACAAATAGGTTCGGATAAATCCAAATCTATTTCAGGACAAATTGTGACGAGGATGAAAAAAATTTTTTTTTTTTTATAAGAAGACTGAACTTCACCAATTTTGTGAAGATAAAACAAGATATTTTAACCTTATTTCATTCATATGTGTTTGTTTCATCAGACCACCAGAGTAATAAATAATGGTAACAACATATATATTTCTTGAATTTTTTTAATAAATTCTTGATTATTAGTTAAATTTCATTAGAAATTAGAAAATTATGACCACCAAGTGATGTGGAATTGTTTCATATTAACTAAAGGTCTTGGGTTTGTATTTTATTGTCCGTAATGATCATATCATGTTCGAACATAGAATTACCTCTAATGAATGATAATTATGTTCTAAAAAAAATTATAAAATTACGAGTAGAGTTTTTTAATAAAAAATAAGACTCACCAAATTTTATAATTTTAATAAAATTCAGATGATAATAAATATTATAGTTAAAAGAATGAGTTAGCATTTCTTTTATGCATAATATTACATAAGTGTTTTTGCTCTTGGGCCTTATATGCATAGTATTACAATACATGACCATCAATGTTTCTTAGAGAATTGCTACGTGCCTCATTCATTTTTTTGTACACCCAGCACAACATATGTAATTCCCATATTGCCCTTCCATAATTGGTTTACGGACCACAATCTGTAAGCCAATTAGGGATCATCAATCCGTATGCCATATAAAGTAAGAATCAAATGTGTGACTTTCCCGTTATTAACACAACGCTCTAACCAACTGAGCTCATAGGCCAATAATGTTATAAAATAATTAATGTCAATATATATAACACTAAAATTTCTAATGTATATATTTAATGCACATGTCAATATACATAATAAATTTTGTGACAATTAATTTTGATCTAATAATTAATTTGTTTACATATATGAATTATAAATGAAACCTATAATTTTTATTTAAAATTTATATATATAAAAAATACATTATTAGATCAAAATTAATTGTAATAAGATAAAAAAAATATCCTAGTAGATTTATGTTAATAATGTATTTTTTTACATATATAATATTTTTTATTAAACCTATGATTTATATTTATAATTTATATATGTAAACAAATTAATTATTAGATTAAAATTAATTGTCATAAAATTTATTGTGTAAATTTACATGTGCATTAAATATACATTAAAAGTTTTAGTCTTATATATATCGACATTAATTATTTTATAACATAATTAACTTATTAGCTCAATTGGTTAGAGTGTTGTGCTAATAACTCCGTAAAACATTTTTTTAAAACAAATCATATAGGCCACATACGGATTGAGCTGATCTGTAATTGGCTTGCGGATCTCGTAATTGGCTTATGGATTGTGGATATGTAAACCAATTACGGAAGGGCAATATGGGAATTACATATGTTGTGCTGGGTGTACCAGCAAAATGAATGGTGTTCATAGCAATTCCCTGTTTCTTATTGGCACGTCCTAGGCATGTAGCCGGGACATGCTAGGTGCACCCAGCAATTTATTGAATGGGCCATATTGCCCTTCATTTAAAAAAGCTTTCCTCCTCTTCCGGAACCACTCTCACTCTCTTTTCTTCGCTGCTTGTTTTCTTCTTCTCCGCGAGCCCGACTGCTTGTTGTGGTTGGATCAGACGCAAATCCTTCAAGGTAGGTGTCCCTAACTTGACATTGCTTTTATTATGCAGTATAGTTGTAACATTTAGGCTAGGGTAGTGGAACCTTAGGATAGAAGACGCCGGAAAAAATGGTGAAAGGAGTGGTTACGGTGGTGTCTTCCAGAAGAACCGCGAAGGCTTCTTCCGGAAGAAGGTGTTCTGGAAAATTTCCGGAAGAACGGTTCTTCCAGAAGTAACGAAAGGTCATCCGGAAGAACACTTCTTCCAGAAATCTTCCGGAACACCTTCTTCCGGAAACTTTCCGAAAGAAGTAGTTCTTCCGGAAAATTTTCGGAAGAAGGGTACTTTCGGATGCCCTTTGAATATTCCGAAAGAACTTTCCGGAAGAGCCACTTCTTCCGGAAAATTTCCGGAAGAACTACTTCTTCCGAAAGTTTGTTTGTTTTTTTTTTTTAAAAAAAAATTGTTTTGTTTTTTTAAATGAATGATTATTTTATTTTTATGAATTAAGTAGGTGTATGTTTTTGAAATTTTATAAAAAAAAATGAGGTTTGGCTTTTTTCATGACAAATGAAGTTTTTTTTTTATAATTTAAATTGTGTATGTTTACTAAATATTTAATTTTAAATTATTTGTGTTTTTGTTTATAAATGAAGTTGTTTATTGTTATAAATTATGTTGTGTGTGTGATTTTTTTTAAATTAGTGTATTTTATTTATAAATAAAGTTGGTTATTTGTATAAATTAAGTTGTGTATGTTTTGGAATTTTTGTTAATTGGTTTTGTTTATTTTTTATATGATTTTAGTTGAGTATTTTACTAATTATTGAATTTTAAATTAGTTATGTTTTTTGTTTATAAATGAAGTTGTTTATTTTTATAAATTAAGTTGTGTGTGTTTTGGAATTTTTTTTAAATACTATTTTTTTTATAAATGATATAAATTAAGTTGTGTATCTTTTGAATTTTTTTTCCCATTTTTGTTTTATTTTTATATATAATTTTAGTTGTGTATGTTTACTAATTATATATTTTTAAATTAGTTGTGTTTTTTTATTATAAATGAAGTTGTTTTTTTTATAAATTAATTTGTGGATGTTTACTAATTAATTATTTTTACATTAGTTGTGTTTTTTTTTTATAAATGAAGTTGTTTATTTTTTTTAAAATTAAGTTGTGGGTGTTTACTAATTAATTATTTTTACATTAGTTGTGTTTTTTTTTATAAATGAAGTTGTTTATTTTCTTTTGAATTCAGTTATGGATGTTTACTAATTAATTATTTTTACATTAGTTGTGTTTTTTTTATAAATGAAGTTGTTTATTTTTTAAATTAAGTTGTGGATGTTTACTAATTAATTATTTTTGCATTAATTGTGTTTTTTTTATAAATGAAGTTGTTTATTTTTTTTAAATTAAGTTGTGGATGTTTACTAATTAATTATTTTTGCATTAGTTGTGTTTTTTTTATATAAATGAAGTTGTTTATTTTTTTTTAAAATTATGTTGTGTGTGTTTTCAAATAATTTTATTTAAATTAGTCTTATTTTTTTATAAATAAACTTGTTTTACTTTTTATAAAGAAAGTTGTGTATGTTTTGACCGAAAAAAATACGTGTTCCACATGATTTGCAGATCATGACTAGAACACGAGGTTTAGGTCGTGCTATAGGTAGAGTTATAGGTAGAGATAGACAGGATGACCATGATACAGTTGATGTTCTCGAGAGGCGTAGGCCTACTGCATCAGCTTGTAGGCAACGGGTTTATCAGATGACTCAGGATGTTCTTGACATGACTGAGGATGTCCCTGATATGGCTGAGGATGCACCTGAGATGACTGGGGACGTACAGGGTGATGATGGTGTTGAGGGGTCACATGCTGATAATGTTGAGGGATTCCTAGGATGGGCCACGTGACCCATCACTGCTGACATCATTTGTGGACCATGTTGCACACACCGTTTGGAGTGGACAGATATTTTAATTTGTTAATTATTTGTCATTGTTAATTTATTTGTCATTAATTTTTTTTTATAATTGTATAATTTGTACTTCAAATCAGGAACATCCTGAGTTGAAGTTGGTGTCACATGGGAGGAAGGTGACATTGATTGGGAGGTCAGTGCCTGAGATTGAAGGACTGATTGGTGCCACAGGATTAAGTCCACTGATCGAGTGTTCAGTTGTTACTAGCGATCTTGGACTTATATTCGCATTTGTGGAGAGGTGGCACAGCGAGACCAGCACCTTCCACCTTCCGGTAAGAGAGTTGACGATCACACTGGATGATGTGTCGTCACTCCTCCATTTGCCTATCACTGGCGCATTCCACAACTTTCATTCTCTCTTTGCGGACGATGCGATATTTTTGTTGACCGAGTTGCTTGAGGTGTCTGCTGAGGAGGCTAGAGCCGAGACATCGCGATCACGTGGGGCATACGTATGACTGGGATGGGTTCGAGACATCTATGAGATGAGATGTCAGGCCCGGCGGTGGATTGTAGCAGCTCATGCTTATCTGCTGCACTTGGTCGGTTGCACTCTTTTTGCTAATAAGAGTGCAACATATGTTCATGTGGTGCACCTAGACGCTTTTCGCGACCTGGGTCAGAGTGGTGGTTATGCTTGGGGAGTTGCCGCACTGGTTCATATGTATGACTAGTTAGATGAAGCTTCTAGGACCACTACACGACAGATTGCAGGGTACCTAACTCTATTATAGGTAAATTTTGTGTTTTTAAATATGTTACGTTCGATTATGATTTAAACATGTTTTTATGTTATGTTAACCTCATTTTTTTTGTAGTGTTGGATCTATGAGCATTTTCCTAGTGTGCATCAGTGCGTCACAGATGATGCATACCAGGAGACGTCTCCACGTGTTTCCCAGTGGCTGACGTCGAAGGCGCATATGAAGGGAATCACAGGAGCAGCCCAGAGATGCACCTGCCGCAGCCCAGAGACGTCTCACCCATTCATGATACCGACCCAGGCAGGTGATCAGCCCAGAGATGCACCTGCCGCAGACCCTGAGGAGTACATGCAGCCGCCTAGCCCCCAGGTTCCAGTGGCATTTGACCCCCCTCCACATGCAGTGGTAAGATTATTTGCACGTTTAATGTTTGATGAGTTTTTATTTATTGTAAATTTTATAATAAATATTTTTAATGACTGTCACAGGATGATTACGACGGCTATGAGGCGACCGCACAGAGGTTGGAGCGTGTGCTCAACCTTAGGATGGTCATTGCAGACACAGAGTTATATGATATTATGCAGGATTGCCTCATGATCGCCAGAGGTGGTGCAAGTGCAGATGGAAGTGTCAGGGCTCGACAGAGACGGTGCACAAAGCATTGATTATTGTATTTATTTTTTGTTTTGTAGTTGACATGATTTTTTGTATTTGTTACACTTTTTATTTTAATATAGTTGACTTGTTTTGCAAAGTTTATTATTTTATGATATTAACTGACGTATCGATTCTGATTCCGATCCTGGTCCTGGTCCTTAAGCGAAGTTCTGGACTATTTTAAATTTTTTTTTTTAAAAAAAAGTGAAGCTAAAATCATGTGTTTCGTTCATAAGAATTATATTAAAAATAATGATTTTTAGAAAAGAGGCAGAAAATCCAAAAAAAATAGGAATCAGATCCTTTTTTTTATGTTTAAGTACCCATGTTTGGGGGGTTTTTTTTATGGGTGTGCGAGTGGCATAAGATATCGGAGGGGCATTATTTTTCATGTTGGGACGTCAAAGAACCCAAAAAAATTATTGTCATTCCATGGTTCCATCAAATAACACCTAAAAAAAGAGGCAGAAAATCCAAAAAAAATAGGAATCAGACCCTTTTTTATGTTTAAGTACCCATGTTTGGGGTTTTTTTTCGTGGGTGTACGAGTGGCCTAAGACATCGGAGGGGCACTATTTGTCATGTTTGAATGTCTAAGAACCCAAAAAAATTATTGCCGTTCCCTGGTTCCATCACATAACACCTAAAAAAAGGCAGAAAATCCAAAAAAATAGGAATCAGACCCTTTTTTTATGTTTAAGTACCCATGTTTGGGGTTTTTTTTTTTGTGGGTGTGCAAGTGGCGTAAGACATTGGAGGGGCGCTATTTGTCATGTTTGGACATCAAAGAACCTAAAAAAATTATTGTCATTCCCTGGTTCCATCAAATAACACCTAAAAAAAGAGGCAGAAAATTCAAAAAAATAGTAATCAAACCCTTTTTTTATGTTTAAGTACCCATGTTTGGGATTTTTTTCGTGGGTGTGCGAGTGCCGTAAGACATCGGAGGGGCGCTATTTGTCATTTTTGGATGTCAAAGAACCCAAAAAAATTATTTTTGTTTCCTGGTTCCATCAAATAACACCTAAAATAAGAGGCAGAAAATCCAAAAAAATAGGAATCAGACCCTTGTAAGTATGCGTAAGGTTTGAAGGTCAAACAATTAAAAAAAATTATCTTTGGACCATTGAAATAACACATTGAACTTTATTATGGGATTTAAACATGCTGTAAACAGGTAAAGGTTACATCAACGAAAAAGCAAAAAAATAAACATTGCATTAAGTCGTTTAGCGATGTCGCAATCATCTCGTCTTCGAATTTCACAACATATTTAGTAAAGACAGCTAAAATTTCCATTGGTCCATATTTTTCTAGTAGTTAGATTGTACTAACACCTTCAGCAGTTCTTCGTTGGTCTTCAGCTTATTAATTTCATATTTTATAAGCTTATCTGAATACTCAAAGCGACTTGGTTGACGGAAAAACAATATTCTTACCATTTGTGATTCGTGAATTCCAAGAGGGGAAATCCCTTTAGGTGCAACTTGCTTTATTAAATCTTTCAGTTCATCGATGGTACATGTTGAAAGAATTTGAAATTTCTTAGGATTTTTTCCTGTGAACGCGCATCCAACAAATTTGTTCTGCGGTGGCATCTTCCATTTCCCGTTGTAATACAGGATCGCGTCATGATAGGCTTGCAAAATCACAGCTGTTTGGTACTCGAATGGGCACCGAAGTCAAAGTTTGGAAGTAAACCCCAGTATCATTGTGAATAATCGATCCATTTGGAAAAATGAAACCCAACCTTGAGTTGACAATCGTCTGACTGCTAGTTTCTCCTAAAAATGCCATACTTTGTGTATCAATTGGGAGACTATGTGAAACCAAGATAATGTGTGATTTATTAGCCGTGTCTCATATATATACATGGTTGTCACCGACAGATTGCTTCACTTTTTTTACAAAAAAATAGACACGTGTGAACATGTTTCGTGTTTATGTTTCCTTCAGAATGTGTAGTCAAGTCAGTCAATGTGGTGTCGCGCTCAAACTTTAATACGCATGCATGTCATTATGTGTTGTCAATTATGACAATGATGTATCGTACACGCGTAAATGATTTTTGTTGGACCAACTATTTTTTTGCTTAACGAAACGAGTAATTAATAATATTAATTGGTTATTAATGGCTTACAACAAATTATATCGAATAATGAATACAATTACATAAACAATGCATGCTTAGTCTTCATTTAGTTCGACATAGTGTCTTTTGAATGACATCAAGCTTGTGTATTGCTGCATTCTACTAATATATGGAGTTGTCCACTACTTTGCCTGAGAATAACAATTGCTTGGCCACAACAACGCTGGGGGCGGTAAGGGACAGTGTTCATTCAAATAAACCTGTTGTAGATGAACAAAGATTATATCATGCGGTGACAGACTCAAATAAACCAGGGAAGTCATTGCATAATTGTTATACTAACTATATTCAATGTACCTGAACAAAATGATTTCCAAACATGTGGCCGACACATATCATGCAGTGCCCAAAAGAATCAGGTGGTGGTTGACTTCTAAGAGGAAAAAATGTCATGCTTTGTTGTCGAGACAACGATACAAGGATTACGTTATACCGTGATGCAATCACATATCCCATCTCCGTTATATCCATCCACTTGTCCACACTAACCTGAATCAAGCAAACATACACATGTAAGCAATTTAAAGTTTGTTATTAAAAAAATTAACCTAAAAACATACCTTGGAAAACCCATCAACAAGTAGGGACAACTTTAATTGTTCAAGTCTCTTTGTGCCACCGAAGAGGTTCATGTACTCATGCGACCACCTGCCAAGTTCTTTAATCAATTCGTTACGCACTAACGGCCACGAATCTTCCCCCATACCTAATAAAGCGGAAATGGACCGATATCCACAATTACTGTCCGCTTTCACATCCACAACGTCACGAATGAAACCTTGAATGAATGGCACAAATTGATCCAACATCGGGATTATCCTTGTAGGCTGAGGCGGTTCAGAACATGATGCACTACGTTTGACTGAAGCGTTGCTGCTTTGAACAGAATGAAAAGCATCAACATACTCCCAGTAAGACGGATCACGCTTTGTGGATCTTTGACATCTTTTCATTGGTTTCTTCGGTGCACCTTTAGTGTTGACCTTTGACGGAGGAGGGCACATAGAGTTCTGATCAGGGTATGCAATTTCTTGAAGTTTACTCTTCAGAGTTACTTTGTCAGACACATCAAGTTCGTCAAACCTTTTAGATATGGTCTCAATCTCTTCCTTGATGCTGACTTCCGCCTCACATAATCCTTGGTCTGAAAAGTAAAGTCTCCTCCAGAAAATATGGACTGACTCCACTGGGATGCTGCCAGCATTATACCTAGAAAGCTCACATGCACAAAGAAGACCGTGTGTGCTTCTCATCACACAACCACAAGAGTGATTTATGCCGAGATAACGTAGACGGTCAACCTCAGAAGCAATCTCATTCAAAGTGTCCCTTGAAACCATCCCAAGAAGTCTCTTGTATAAGGTTTTTTTAAATACATGCCCAACCACATGCGTACTGGTTTCAAAGGATGCTTTAATTTCAACGTGTTGCAGCGTGATCATGTTGTTCATGACATCCCAAACACTTCACAGGTCTCCAAGGCTATTTTGTAGTATTCTTTTTAGAGCCCAATGAGCTGATTCAACCCTACATTTAAAATACACAACAAACATGAAAAATATACAACAATTAAATACCATTTATTAATAATCCTTACTAACAAATAAAATCAGTTCTTAATACCTGTTTGTTGTTGTGTTGCCTAGGTGCATGACCTTATTCGTCTATGCTGTAATAAATTTTTCCTTGTAGGGGATAATCCATGTGTCGTTAACATAGTCAACGAACATCGGCCAAGGCGAACAAGCAATTTGAAACTTCTGAAGTGACTCAGCGAACTGGTGTTCAGACGGACAATCAACCAAAGTACCCCAGTTATCCATTACATAGTCCCAGGCATTTTTTTGACCGATTAAAGATTTGCACTTTGCCTTCACATTCTTATCGATATGAAACCTGCACAACAAATTTGTACACTCCGGGAACACAGTTTTCACTGCATTCATCAGTGCTAGGTCTCTGTCAGTGACAATAACAACAGGGAGGCGACCGTTTCTTAAAAATAGGTCTCGAAATCATTCCAAAGCCCATACAATATTATTAACACGCTCAGTCTCCAAATATGCAAACCCAGCAGAGAATGTCATCGCCGTTGGTGTCACCCCAACAAAGTCAAGTAGTGGGAGTCTGTACCTGTTTGTTTTTTTTAGGTACTGTCTATAAAAAACACCAGATGACATGCATTGCATAACTTTACTGCATCTGGGTGACACCAAAATAGATCACGCACCACAACTTCATCCTTCAATCTATGCCAATGAATGTATTGATCACGTTTGAGAAGCTTCATCAGATGTTGCATTTCGGTATCATCTCCTCTTATTGAAGAACGATATGCACTTCTTGCATTGTAAATTTGCTTGATCGTGGTGCAACTGTTGGCATTGTGTTCCTTCAACGTTAGCAAGATGTTTTTTGGTTTCACCATCGACTTTGTCATATCAGCAATAATTTTCTTTTCATCCTTAGTCAATCACCCAGCGTATGGATGTCCAACTAAGGACTTGGCCAATTCATGATTGTGAATCCCACAGATCAACTTCACCATCCAACCTTCCCCTCCATGCACTGGTTTCCCACGAAGCCTAGAAGGACAACCACATTTCCTACTCCCAGTGTCTTTTCTAACGAATTTTTTATTCCTACACTTGTACATACCACTCCTTTCACACCCAATTAAGACAAATGAACTTCTTCCTCTACTACCGGTATCTGTATCAGACCTTATAATCACTGCAACAAATCCATTTTCATGGGCAACTGTTCGAGCCCACTGCAAAACATCATCTCGAGTACCAAATACCTACAACGCAACCCCAACATATTAATTTTTATACAAAACATCTATTCAACCAAATGACTCAAACTAATCAACATGATTACCTAAGACATATTAAAAACATTTGAACAATCAACATGTGGTTCATTCACACCACATTCTTCTTCATTATCATAATCATAATCCATATGAACTTCTTGTGACATCGTATAGTCATACATCCATTGATATTCGTCCATCTTAAGGACATATGCATCATACACAAGTACATTGAAATTATCATATAACCACATCCAAAAATTTACTACATATTAACTAACAAACATATTAACAGGACATATGCATCATACACAAGTACATTCAAATTATTATATAACCACATCCAAAAATTGACTACATATTAACTAACAAACATATTAACAACTAATACAAATACATTCTAAATTTATAACTACATTATTTACTTAAACTAAACTTAACACTATAATAAACAACTAATAAAACATTTTTCTACTACAACAAAATACAATTATGTTACCTAAATCATTTAATATTATACCAAAATCATTATACCTAATTAAACCAATTATCCACAATTGAAAATACAGATATTATAAATGATAATATATATATATATATATATATATATATATATATATATATATATAAATTTTAAAACAGAATTAAAAAAATTTGTTAATAAATTAACATTCCAGAAGAAGTGGTTCCGGAAGACACTTCCGGAACCACTTCTTCCGGAATGAGAATTATGAATTTCCGGAAGAACTTCTTCCAGAAATTCATAATTCTTATTCCGGAACTACTTCCTCCTGTAGTTTAAAGTTCTTCCGGGAATAGCTTTTTACTGTTCATCTTCTCTAACAATCTACCCAGAAAACGCAAAAAAAAAAAAAACCGATAAATGTGTACCTCCGACGAAATAGGAACATCAACGACTAACACAATTTCAAATACGGAACAACCACTTCACGGGACCACCAAATCTTCCGATACAGAACAACTACTTCACGGGACTGTTGGATCGAGTGGCCTCAAAATAATTAAGAAGGGGGGAGGGGTTGAATTAATTATTCCTAAACCTTTACCGATTAAAAAATTACTCTTTTAAGGCTTTTAGTAAATTGTTAAGAGAATGAGGAGTAGAAGAGAAACTTAACAGAAAGTAAAAGCGGAATTTAAATGCACAACGGAAAGTAAAAGAGTAGGGAAGAAGGAAACAAACACACAAGAGTTTTTATACTGGTTCGGCAACAACCCGTGCCTACATCCAGTCCCCAAGCGACTTATGATCCTTGAGATTTCTTTCAACCTTGTAAAAATCCTTTTACAAGCAAAGATCCACAAGGGATGTACCCTCCCTTATTCTCTTTGAACCTAGTGGATGTACCCTCCACTAGAACTAATCCACAAGAGATGTACCCTCTCTTGTTCTCAGTCAAACCCAAGTAGATGTACCATCTACTTGTACTACAAAGGATGTACCCTCCAATGTGTTGAGACAAAGATCTTAGGCTGTTAAACCTTTGATACTTTGTGAATGGGGATACAAAAGACTTCTTAGGCGGTTAGTCCTTTGAACACTTTTGTATTAGGGAAAGGGAAGAATCAAAAGAATTCTCAGACTGTGTCGTTTTGAATTTTTTGACAAGGGAGAAGGGAGACACAAAAGAATTCAGGCGGTTAGTCCTTTGTTCTTTTGGAAAAGGGAGAAGAGAGACATAAAAAGAATTCCGGCGGTTAGTCCTTGGCAAATTCTTTTTGGCAAAGGGAGAAGAGAATGAAAAGATGAATAGCACAAGTTTTCAAGGTTTGGAAAACCAGAAAACTTCAGAAAGCTTTTGGTACAAAGAAGAAGAAGAAGTTCAAAGAGATTCAAGGCTTTTAAAGGATTGATTGGAAAAGTAAAAGTATTGAATGAATTGATTGAAAAATGCAAAACAAAGCCTTGCTTTTATAGACTCTTCGTGTCTAGTCAAGAAGACCATTTAGAAGAGTTATAACTTTTAGAAAAACTTAAAACCAATTTGAAAAAGTCAAAAACCTTTTGAAGAGTTACATCTTTTGATTTATTCAGAAACAGTCACTGGTAATCGATTACCAAATTAGTGTAATCGATTACACAAAGCTTTTGTGTGAAAGGATGTGACTCTTCACATTTGAATTTGAATTTCAACGTTCAAAGGCACTGGTAATCGATTACCAAAATATTGTAATCGATTACAGCTTTTTGAAAATAATTGGAACGTTGTAAATTCAGTTTGAAAACTTTTTCAAACTCATTTTGCTATTGGTAATCGATTACAACAATATGGTAATCAATTACCAGAGAGTAAAAACTCTTTGGTAAAAGGTTTTGTCAAAAACTCATGTGTATTCAAAGTTTTGAAAAACTTTTTTAATACTTATCTTGATTGAGTCTTTTCTTTATTCTTGAATCTTGAGTCTTGAATCTTGATCTTGATTCTTGAGATCTTGAACCTTGAATCTTGATTCTTGATTCTAGGCTTTCTTCTTGAGTCTTGAATTCTTCTTCATTCTTTTCTTGAACTCTTGACTTGTTCTTGATTCACTTGAGATGTTCTTTGATTCACTTGAGTTGTTCTTTGATCTTTGAGCTTTTTGTTCATCACCTTTGTCATCATCTTTTGTTGTCATCATTGTTATCATCAAAACACCTTTGAATCACATTCACCATGAAGCCTTGCTTCTACAGGGACCACCAAATCTTCAAAAGCTTTTTACGGAAAAGGATAGCAATAGCAAGAAGACAGGGAAGAAGGTGAAATCGAAAGGTGTAAAACGGAAAAGCAGTGCAGTAAATTTAAAGAAAACAACACAGGAGCAAAATCGTCATTAAATATCCATTAAATATTTTTAGTTATTATTATAAAATGAAATTTATTTTTACTTCATGTTGTTATAAAATTAAAACTATTTTTTATTATATATTAAGTTTTGTAATACAAATTAAATGTTATCATAATAAATATTTTATATTTTTTTATAAAATATACAAATTAATTAATTTTTATGATTCAAATTATACTAAATTGTCACACAAATTATTATTTAAATTTAAATGCGCATAAAAAAGGAATTACAAATATTAGTCATAATTATGTTTACTAATAATTTATGTATAATAATATTATTTATTTTATAACGTAATTTATTTATTAAAATTAAATTATTATAAAAATATTGCATTTTAAAAAAATCACATAAAATTACTTCCGAAAGAATCTTCTTCCGGAAGAAGAAGGTGGTCTTCCTGGAAGACCCTTCTTCCGGAAAAAGTCCGGGAACACGTCCTTCTGGAAGCCCAACTTCTTCTTCCGGAAGAAGGTTCTTCCGGGAGTTTTTTGGAGTTACGTCTTCCGAAATTTTTCAGAAAAGAGGGTCTTCCAGATACAGGCTTCGTAGAAGGGCAAAATGGCTCATTCACTGTTTGCTGGGTGCCCCGACAATATTGCTGGGTGCACGTAGCAACTCCCCATGTAGCCACTCTTATCGGCTGTTGTACAATTTCTTATATGGACCACAGCGAAGCCTATCGTGCAGTTCTAACTTAGGCGAGCTACTATTAACACTCTTACTTCTGCTATTCACACTACTTATGTGTGCTTTTTATATATATATATATATATATATATATACTGAAAATACTCTTTTCACATAAACATGATTCCTTGGTAAAATACACAACATAACCATATTTATGTTGTGTAAAAGAGGTAAAAAAATTTCATAGAATCATGTTTCCATGAAAAAGGTTATTTTTGAAAGAAAAAAAATTAAAACACACGTGAATGGTGTAAAAAAACAATTGGTAGTGAGAATATTTGGGTTGGATGGACCAAAACCAGATGTTTGGGTTTGATTGGCATGCTATAAGTTGATGGGTTCAGGTTGACTTGCATAACACATGGAAAGTGACGTGAAAAATATTTTTATATTTTTTTATAAATATTTTATGATTTGTTGATTTTTTTAGTTTTCGACAAATATAATTTATAATTTTTAACCAGATCTGTTTTTTTTTTATGAGTGTTAAGTTGTGGATCCATAAATTGTTTTAATGAGGAAAAAATAATCTAATATTTTTTGGGACAAAAAAAATATAATTAAGCTTTTATTAGAAGGTTGTTAGAGAAATTGAAAACAATATAGATTAAAAGAATAAAGTGGGTAAAATTAATATCTTTTTCTTTTAAAGAAAATGTCTTATGGGATATAATATTTATTTTTTTTGAAAAAAAATATTTATTTAAAATATTCAATTAAAAAAATTTACTTAAGGTAAAGGTGTACAAATAGCTTGATAAAAAATGTGTATCGTAAATAAAGGTAAGGATAATGTTTTTTTTTCTTCTCAAAATTAAAAAGAACAAAGGAATAATTTTATTAAAATATTTAGTGCTAAGTTCAAGATTCGAAAAGTAATATTTCAAGCAAATTTATAAACTTGGGAAATAAAATCATTAAATAAATTGATAGTTTTTTATTTTTATTTTTTATTAACAAATGTTAATTTGTAAGTTTTGTTAAAAATATGAGTGAATAAATTAATAAGTTAATTAAATAATTTATAAGTTACCTAAAATGATTAGTCAAACATAACGAAAGAGTTATATTTATTGATGGAATAAATTTGTAATACTTATCTAGTAATTATTCTTATACTGTAATAATTAGTGCTCTTAATTTGTCATTTTTTTTAATTGCTCTAATTTTTTTTACAACAGATACCATAACAAAAATACTAGAAACAACATTACAAATATTAGAATTATTTTTTAGCACATAACAAAAATAAGCAAATAATTCTTAACAATCAGCTCATTTTTAATTAATAAATCCAAAAAAATGGTTTTTTACTATTTATTATTAATATATTTTATATTAATAGTTTCTTTAACATCATCTTAATTGGTTTGGTAAAAAAACATCATCTTAATTGGTACTTAGACTATCCAAACAACATAATAATGATTATCAAACTCTCGAGTTAACACGTGTTTACGAGTACACCTATCCTCTATGAATTGACTCTTGAGTAAACTCTTCTTCTTTTTAGTAGACTCTGGGTAAACTCTATAAATTCTAAGTAAATACTGTAGACTCGAGTAAATGAGTTAGCAAGTTAAAAAAATTAGACCAAAATGTAAGTATTTTTCATTGTTTTCTGTCTGTTTAGCATTTAAGATACTTTCATTTAGTGTGTTATTCTCAAATACAAAATTCTCACATTCAATGATATCAAATCTTTGTTCTTGATGACATCAAACCATTGATGAGAATGATCTATCATTACTATAACCTCTACAAGTTATTGTCTAGTGGTGATGTATTATTACTAGACTTGGTTATTTAAATATTTTGAACTTTATAATTTACCGTTTTGCTTTATTATATTGTTGAAATGTTTAATTAGTGTTATTTATAGATATTTTTTTATTATTTTTACATAAAGTAAACTCTTACGAGGCTACAAGTTGAGTCTCTGAAACTTTCAAAGTCTATGTAAACTCTCGAGTTTGATAACTTTAAACACGATTACACAAATTCAACTATTAATTAATTTTCCTTTACTAGAAACTACCAGCATTTAATTCTCAAAGCTAAAATTTTCAATTTTATCCTATTCACCATAATAGTGAAAGAAAAAACAAATATTTAACATATACAGAGTTATTTCCACAATTGCAAGTTGAGATATTAATTTCATCATTTATAGTAAGTTTTATAAGGCTAGTTTTTAATATTTAGTCAAAAGAAAAATTATTTTTCAATTATATATATTAAATAAGAAAAAATAAGAGTTTTTTAATTTAATAATATAAAAACACTAGTTTCTAAAATAATTGTATGATATAATCACTTTTCTAAAAGAACGTCTCTTTTTAAATATTAATATATTGTACTAGTATCATATTATCATGAGTTTATTTTGATTGATTGATTCAGTACCTGATTGAAAACTAAATTTCAGTATACAAAATTACAAGTCTAGCAAATTAAAATTCTTTACTATTTTCCAATACGTTCCGTTCCATAACTAGAAACAACATTAAAAATATTTTGACCAACTTTTAGCACATATAAAAAAAATAAAGATAAAACATGTTTAGGTTACATGTAAAACAGTATTAATTTTTTTATTAATTTAGTTTTTTAAAAATAAAACATATTTTTATTGATTTTAAGTGGTAGCTTTATTAAACAGCTATTTTATGTGCCAACACACTTACAAATGTAATTTGATTAAAAAATAAATTAAACAATTAGTGATAGTAAAAATCCTCCAAAATAAATTAAAAAATTTCTGACTGCTAAAAATTTTCAAAAATTATAATTTTTGTCACTTTTTATGTGATTTTTTTGTGATGATGTTAGGAAAAAAGATAATGCAATAATGAGTTTTAATGTCTTTTATATGTGTTTGAAAAAATAAAATAAAATAATAATTAAATCTATTACTACTAAACACCGACAAAAAAAATGTTTTATTCTTTGATGGATCAAATTAATATAAATTATTTTATGGATAAATTAATATTTTTCAAAATTTTAAAGGAACAAAACATATTTAAAAAAAATAATAAAAGTTTAAGACAACCATTTGATTTCAACTAGTAAATCCAGAAAATAAATATTCACCATTTATTTGATTATTTATTTATGATATTAAATATCAATAGTTTCTTTCCCATCATCTTAATTGGCACTCAAACTATTCAAAGAGCAGGAATCCAATTCTTTAATAATTTTCCTTTACTAGAAACTTCTAAATTTAATAATTTTCAACCTTATCTGATTCACCATAATAGTTAAAGCAAAACCAACATATTAAATACGCAAGGCATTTCACAATCATAGGTTGAGATATTAATTTCATCATTTTCTCAGAACCAGACAAACATAAGAAGAAAGCTTCCTGAAATTTCCCATATTGCATATTCGAATAAAATAGGGGAATAAAACAAAAGCATATAGAGCCACTGGCAATTAAGTAATGCCACTCTTAATATAAATAGCCACATAGGACACACATTTTAATCTTATCTCTATAATCTCCTCTATCCTCATCATATCTTTGTAGGATCTAATTTCAATTTAAGCTATTCATTCATTTTGTGACAGTAATAATAATGGCTGCAGAACATGTTCTGAGGTTGCTAGATTCATTCTGGTTTGAGGCTTCAATTCTCTCCAGCAAAATCCCTCCAACAAATCCTATCTCTCATAATCACAAGGTGGTGGAGGAAGTGCTTCCTCTTGATGATGCAAAGCTTCTACTAGTTCCAACTCCAACCCTTGAAGTTAGGTCCTATAGTGACCAAAACTTGGACTCCACAACATGTGTTTTGTGTGATTATTCCCCATCACCAAATTCTGTGCTCACCCCACAAAGGCTTAGGACAATCCCTTCTGAGAGGGAAATCAGAGAATTCTCTAGTGGAAATCATGGAAAAGAAGGTATGAGCAATAAGAGAAAACAAAAAGGCTTTGGTCATGGAAGAAGGCCTAGGCAAGTGAGAACCAGCAGGAGCCTCTCAGAGCTTGAGTTTAAGGAGCTAAAAGGGTTTATGGATTTGGGGTTTGTGTTCTCTGAGGAGGACAAGGACTCAAAATTGGCATCTTTGATACCTGGCTTGCAAAGACTGGGAAGAGAAGATGATGAAGTGCAGTGTGATGATCAAAGTGTGGTTTCTGACAATAATAAGCCTTATTTGTCTGAGGCTTGGGATGTGTTGGACCAAAGGGAGTTGAGAAATCCTTTGCTGAATTGGAGGGTACCAGCTAGGGGTAATGAGATTGACATGAAAGACAACCTTAGGTTCTGGGCTCACACTGTTGCATCCATTGTAAGATAAGAAGGAAAAAATTTAGAAGCAAATCTTGAGTACTTTTTGAGTTGACACTGATTTTGATCCGAATTTGAGTTTCACCTCTATAATCTATTTGATTTTTAATGCAAACTTATATCATATAGCTTACTAAGATAAAACTTCAAATCTAATTAGAAAATAACACCAAAAAAAGCTTCAGGAATAACATCTAAACTTTGTACAAATTATCCAAATTACAATTAGCAAAAGAAAGAAAAGCTAAAAAAAAATAACACTAATTAAATGTACATATTAATGGAAATGGACATGCAGTGATTGTAGGTAGTATTAGATTAGGTTCTAGCTATAATAATAAATGTACATATTATACAAGTTTTTCTTGTAGTCAATATTATTTTTCACTCTCTCTCTTAAGTTTTGTCAATCTCCCTGCAAGATGTAATTTATGAAAAGGATACTTATGTTATAGATAGTAGCGTAAGCCTTGTTTTGTGTTCTGGGTGTTGTGTTATTGGTTGAATTTGCCATCTACATAGGATAATTTGTTTCTTCCTCTGAGAATCTTGATAAATTTATTCCAAGTGCTTTAAGAAGCTGCAATTGCATAAAGACGCACTTTTCATTAATTTGTCTTCTCTGCTCTCAATAATTGAGCAATTCAAATATACAATACAATTGGCCGAACATTAGGCTAATATTGGTGTAGTTGACACGGGGTTAAACCAACCCAAGTCACTTAAATAATGTTGCTTAGTGAATAACAAGAATGGTGGGGCTCAAGTGAAAGAGACACAAAGAAGAGAGAGAATCTAACTCGCAAATAATTAATTATTTTCACATACCACAGGAAAATTGTTGCTAAGTTTCACGTACATGACTTAAAATTCAAGATGAAACAAACACTTTTTTCCCCATAATTCGGATCTGACAAGCGGACAAATGAAAGGCAAAATATTTGAAAAATGATTAAATTCAAACTTATTTATAATGATCTTTCAATATTTTTAGTTTAAAATGCCTTTTATTTTGGTAATTTGTTCAAGAAAGACACTATTTTTGGTTAAGTAAGGGGCTTTTTTTCTTCTTGTTGTTAATATGAAATATAGGTAAAAGAAGATGGTTCCATTTTAAAAACAGGGCATGCTACGAGCCTTGATTCTACACACACTCCAACAGTAGTAAGTAGAGATGATTTACATATTGAAGAATAAACAATAAAAAAAATTCAAGATGTTTAAATCAAGATTGTTCGACCATACCAATTGGGTAAGCTACAATCTTTTAATGAAAGCAAGTAATTACTTTTGAAATTTCTCATTTTAAAAAAATAATTTTGATGTATTGGAACAACTCATGCATACATCACTTATTTTTATTTTTTTCAATACAAACCACTTTAAATATAATAATAAATTTCTACAGTGATCCAACTTTCTTTTGTTGCTTCTAAGGCATCCCACCAATAATATTTTTTATCTCAAAGTAATATTTTTATGAGTCACAAACAACTTAAAATAATTATATATGTTATTTTTAATTAATTTAATAATGTAAAATAATGTTGTTTTAGCTAGCAACTGTGCCAAGGAAGCAACAACCCGTTTATACATGACTACAAAAGCAGTTTGCTTTGATAGTAATATTGCTTCCACGTACAATACCCATTCTGAATGTGTTGTAACGTTACAAACATTGTTTTTGATGTCATGTATACAAATTTTCATGTATGCAACATAATTTTTTTTTCTTTGGTTAAGGTGAAATTTCAATTTTTGGATATGCTGTACAGCATGTACGTATGTGAAATTTCTGACCAAAGACTATAATGATGGCGACCTGCATGTCCATGTTAACTTAATAGAGTTCTCTAATGGAAATTGACATCGGACTCACCTAGCCAATTTGTTCACTGATTACTTTTCAAACAATGTATCGTGCATAAAAATCTACCAAATGAACATCATTGTTTTGATGACTAATTATATTATTTGTTTTAGCATGGTCAGAATACTAGGGGCCTTAGACATGTTTAGTAGTACTATTGTGTCTGCTATAGTATATAGCCTAGCCCAAATATTATAAAGAATCTTTATCATTGTTTATTAATAAATTTAAGGGAATTCTTATATATAGAGAGGATTGAGTCACGTGCAATAAGATTGTGATGGTCTCACAATGTTTTTGTTCTGGTATAACTTGTAGTCTTTCACTGCTCCTTGTATTTCGACGAATTTCAGCGAGTATCAAAAACCATTTATGATGATTTGGATGAAGACAAAGCGTATGTTGTGACACTTACCGAAGGAAGAATATTCTAGTATCATGATTCAAGATTCTCCTATAAAAGATTATTTTAAAATGGGAGATACTTTGATACCTCTAAAAACAATCCATTGTATAAAAAAGATAAAATATAGAAAACTCAGAAACAATCCTTAACCTTCTAAAGATTTGCTACGAAAATATAGTCCATGGGCTGTGTGCATCAGTTACGTGTATTTTTGGTCTTTTGTTTAAATATTTGCCTTAACCTTTTGACACGCAAAATTCTATTTGGGTGTAAGGCTTCAAATTAATAAACAATCGAATATGTATTATAATGGTTTAAATATCAAATTGATCCTTATAAATTAATATTTTTTTAATTTATGCAAGTTTATTTTTTTAATAATTTTTATAAATTGATATTTTTCCAATTTTAATCATGGTCTATTTCCTTTAAAAAATAGTTGACATGAGAAAGAGGGTGGCTTGGCCGTATCACACTAGCCAACCCTTGTTACGTCATCAACCGTACATACAATGGCATCAAAGAATTAAAAATGAAAAAAAATAGAACTTAAAAAAAATACAATAACTAGAAGTAAAAAATAAAACCTTTATAATGACTAAAAAAAAACTTACGGGAGACTAAAAAAATAATAAAGAGAATTTATTGGAATTAAAATTGAAAAAAAACTTATAAGATGAAAAAAAAAATACATGGACAGAAACAAAAAATGATATATTTGTAATCACAGACAAATATTTAAGTCTTAAATATCACATATAAATTTAATTTAAGATTAATATAAATAAAATAAATAAGAATAAATTAATTAAATTTATATATGATAAAATATCTTTAAAGTTGTACATATTCTTCATAGTCAAAGATTCTTATATCTTCACATGCTGACGAGGACAGCCTCCTGGCCGTCATAGAGGTGACAAAAGTTGCGAATGAGCTTGACCTTGTAGAGGGAGTCCACGGCGATCTCCATGTGCCGCATCAGGGCCATATCATGGAAGAAGAGCTCCAAGGAGAAGGTGTGCTGCATCATGCGACTTTGAAGTCGTAATATTAAAAAAAAAACTTTTGTAAAATAAAAAAATTACACTGAAGTCGTAAATAATTGGAAAAATTGTAAATTTGGTTCCCTACTTTATCTTCAGTTTCAGATTTGGTCCCCCAGTAATTTAATTCACAAAATTGATTATCCTATTTTGTAAAATCGTGCACTGTTGGTCCCCCAGGCTATAATTGGACGTTGACCGTTAACAAGTGATGTTGACTGCCACATGTCACATTCTTATTGGATGATGACTGTCACGTGTCATGTTCTGATTGGATGTCAACTCCATAAAAGATGAAATGCATTGTTGTTTTCATTGACTAATCAGAACATGAAACATGACAGTCATCATCCAATAAGAACGTGACACGTGATAGTCAACATCACTTGTTAACGGTCAACGTCCAATTGTGGCATGGGGGATCAACATTGTATGATTTTACAAAATAGGAGAACCAAATTCATGAATTAAATTACTGGGGGACCAAATCCGAAACTGGAGATAAACTGGAGGACCAAAAATGCAATTTTGCCTAAATAATTTTACAACTTCCATTTTTTTTTATAAAAAAAATAGGTTACGACTTTAAAGTCGTAGAATAAAAAAAATTACACAGAAGTCGTAACAGGTGATACAACTTACCCCCTTTAGGTAAATAATTCAAAAACAACCCCCATTTAGAAAAAATGAAAAAAAATACCCCTTTTCAGTAAAAAGGCTGATAATTTTCAACCCCTCACCTTGACTTGTGGGCATGGAGATGGAGATGCAATAGAATTTTTGAAACTCCCATTGGTCCCTTAATTATGTTTACTATATCAACCATCTATTTCCGGGGTAGAATTTTGCTTATTTTATGCACAAATGCCACTTGCATGTAAGCCCCATGATTTTGATCATGTGGCCATACTTTGACTAGTTAGGGTATGTGTTCACGTATTTTGAAACAAATGTGTGACTCTCCTCTTGATCACATAATAGAGAAACTTATGAAAGACTTTCTCGTAATGTCTTAGGCTTTACTGTCTCTTGCTTTTGGAATTCATACTTTATAAAAAAAATGATTTAATTTGCTAGATATTTTTACTATTATTTTTTGCATTAGTTAATTTTAATATGACGATTGTCTTTTTTTGCAACACATAAATATTTGAAAACAAGAATATGCACAACTTTAAGTGACACATTTGTAGATACAAACAAATTCTTTTTTCATTTTCAGACATTTGAAATTCTTTTTATTTTTAGTTCTTGTAATTATGTTTTTATTTTTAGTTTTAGTTTCTGTGAATTCATTTTTTTTTCATTTTTCATCTCTCTAAATTGTTAACATAACATTATTGTTAACATGAGGTTGATGATGTGTCACTTTTGCTAATATGATATCAACTATGTGACATTATGTTAACATAACATGTGATGATATTATTTTTTTCATATGTGACATACAATGATGTCAACATGACATTAAGATGATATCATATCCTCATTAACGACTCTTGTAGTAATAGTTGACGACAATCACTAAAATTAAAAATGTCAATGTATAGGAACTAAAATTGAAAAAAATAAATTTTTAGGAACCAAAATTAAAAAGCACCAATTTACATGAACCATTTTGATATGTAAGCCTTTTGTTTTCGCTCAATCTTTGAATTTTTTTTATACTTGTTCTTAGTTCATGAATTTTGCATACGGACATAATCCATCTGCTAATATTTGCTAACATCAGCCCTATGAATACACTATTCAACTACTGGTTTTACTTGCTACAAAGGGTTTCACTACAAAAAAAAAAAATGTCATTTACCTACTGAGACTTTTAACTATAGACATATATTAGTGTAGGTAAAATTAAAAAATTACTTTTACCTACACATATTTAATATGGGTAAAACTTAGAGATATATACCTACAATTATTTGATATAGGTAAAACTAAATACTTTAACTACAATACTCAATGTAGATATATAAACTATTTTAAAACTTATACATATAATTATTTGATGTAGGTAAAATCTTATAAAAATGTATCAACATTGAAACTTATACCTACGGCTACAATTATTTAGTGTAGGTAAAAACCATAAAACTTATACCTATGGTTGATGGGTGTAGGTAAAATCTAAAAAAAAGCCTTTGATGTAATATTCTCTTACTATCTATTTAAAGTTGTTTTTATGTGTTCATTGCTTCTATCTGTATTTATTTCTTGCATGCTTATGGCTTGATCATCCATTTGTATGTAAAGTTAGGATTTTTAGTATTGGGAAGTGCTTTGAACCCTTATAACTTGATAAAGCAGGCTAGAAAACTATATGTCTAGGGACAAAGTGCAGTGATTTAGTTTCTATTATGTTGTAATCTTAATGCAACTTGTTTAGACTAAGTTTGTTGAGGAATTAAGGATGAAGTTTAAATAGAGTTAGACTCATTCACTCGAGGGATCTTGGTTTGGGTAATTTATTTTTCAGCATAAGAATACTAAGACAACGTTAAATAGAGAAAAAACATTTAACAACATCAAAGTAAGTTCAGTAAAATGGCCTAACGTTTTTACTTGACTGTTTTTACCTTTCACTCTTAGATATTTTAATCTGTAGTTAATTAGAATTTTAGACAAAAACCCCTTTTATCATTTACTTGCTTTACATAAATGTCTGCTCATTGAACGCACATTTTCTGAATGAAACAAGTTCCCTGTGATTTGATACTCGGTTCTTACCTTTTTATATTACTTGTGCAACCCAGTACACTTGCTGATTAGCATCGCAGAGGAGAGCAGAACATTATGCACATAGAAAAGAACGTGTGTGATAACATGATTGAGACATTGTTACAATTAGAAGGTAAGTCAAAGGACAATGATAAGACACATTATGATCTTGTTGATATGAATTAGAAGCCAATTACACCCAAAGATGCATCCAAGTAAAAAGGCAAACAATATTTTCCTAGAGCTTGCTACCAAATAACTTCAAAGGAGAAAAAACATTTTTGGAAGTTCTCAAAACAATAAAAGTTCTAGATGAATATTTTTTCTAATATTTCAGGATGTGTGCAAGTGAAGAACACAAAATATTTGGTCTAAAAAATTATGATTGTCATCTTTTAATGCAAGAGTTTCTTCATATATCTATAAAAGGTTGTTTGCTAGACAAAGTGAGTTTTGCTATATCCAATCTTTGTTGTTTCTTCAAGGAGTTGTGTGGCAAGGTACTTAATGAGTGTAATTTAAAGCACTTAGAGCATCAAGTAGCTCAAATATTATGCCAATCAGAATAGATTTTTCCTCCATCTTTTTTCATTGTAATGATACATTTGGCAATCCATTAGGCACATGAAGCAAGAGTTGGAGGTCCTGTACATTATCAATTGATGTATCCTATTGAAAGGTATGAATAATTTTTAATCATTTTAAAACATTCTAGAGTTATAAAGTAAAATGATATTATCTTAATTTGTAATACAAACTTTTCTTTTTAGGTTCCTTTTGACTCTAAAGTCATTCGTTCGTAATCGACCATATCCAAAATCATATATTGTAGAAGGATATTTAGCTCATGAATGCTTGATATTTTGGTCAAGATATCTATCTGGGGTGGAGACTCATTTTAATCGATCTACTTGAAATGATGATTCATGTTTTGTGGAAAATGTAAGTGTTTTAAATCCTAGAGCACGACCATTGGGGAGAAAGAAACAAGTTGGATTCAATGTGAAGAAGAGAAAAAAAGCTTCTCGAATTTCCTTTGATAAAAAAACATAGGTGCAAGCACATAGATGTGTGCTTTTCAATAGCAACAACACTGATCTATTTCAAAAGTAATACAATTTCTTTCATGTTTATATTTATTTATTGAAATTTTGTATAATATCTTTCTATTAATTCTAATGCTTACTTTTTCTATCCCTTTTTTACATAGAGCACATACTGATCTTATCAAGAGACAAAATGGTCAACTATTTTCATATGAAGTTGACAAAATTCATAGTAAAGAATTTCCAGATTGGTTTTGTGAACGAGTAAGTTTAGGAAGCATCAATAATATTAAATTTTGCATTAATTTAAAATTTTAACCATTTGAAATAAATTTGTGATAGGTTGCTCGAGTGGAAGAGCAAGACACCACTTTAATGACAAATGCTATCAAGTGGTTAACTTGTGATCCACTAGAAATAGTGAGAAGATATAGTAGATACATTGTTAATGAAATTAGATTTCATAAAAAGACATGTGAAAGGTGCTTGAAGACTCAAAACAATGACATTGTTGTAATTGTTAAGACATTAAGTTATGCTGGTTCAAGAGATAAAAACCCAAAGAAAGGAGAAATCAACTACTATGGTGCACTAACATATATAATTCAATTGGATTATTCAGGAATATATAAGGTTGTACTTTTCAAGTGTGATTGGGTTGATATAAATAAGGGTTGCAAAATTGATAATTTCGATATGACATCAGTGAATTTTAATTATTTGCAACATATAGGGAATGTTATATGTGATGACCCATTTGTTTTTGCTTCTGAAGCTAAAAAAGTATTCTAATGCGGAGAATAAAACACTAAATGATTGACTTGTTGCCATGCATGCTAAAATCAAATATGTATATGATATGAGCGATGAACAATCCAATGGCATAGATCAAGGGAATGAACAAGAGAGTAAAACACAAAATAATTGCTTGTTTTTCTATCGAAATTTATTTGGTTGTTTCCTTAGTTGTTTGATTTTTGGTAATTGGAGATTGGTGAGAAAAAGAAGCTTAAAAGCAATCTAAATTCGCATTTCAGTCACACCACTTATTACTACTTTATTTTTCTTTTATTTTTGGCATGGTGATTAAGAAATTCATAGCCAATAATGTAGCTATATCTAATTTTTATTTTATTATTTGGACTGATTTATTCAACATACTATGTGAAAGCGTAAAAAGTTGAATATCATTCAAAGCAATGGTCAATCACAAGCAAAAGAACAATCAATTGAAAGCTCTAATGAAGCCAACCGAAATAACAACTCTATAATTGAAGAAAACACACAATTTGAAGGAGGTATAAAGATTTTATTAACTTAATTTCTTTATTTTACATTGAATTGTTTTTAACACAATTATTTATTAACTAAATCAACAACCATAAACAGAAAAACACATATAAGAAGAAAATCATGTTGAGTCTCATACTTCTCTTGGAAGTACAAGTGAAAGTTCAACTACAGGTAAGTTATAATTTTTTTATCTTTCTAACAATGCAAGTATATACACTTTTCTATATATATATATATATATATATATATATATATATATATATATATATATATATATTTGATAAATGTCATATCCATGAATGATTTAGGTGAAAAGAGGACTAGAGGTTATACATATATATTTTTAATATCTAATGATGATTTTTGTCCGTAGGTATGGATCATTTTTCTTGTAGTATTTGTTTGAGTAAACTTTTCTATAAGGGCTTATAAGATAATAAAATAAAAAAAAAATAAACTTCTCTATAAACTAAAATTAATTTATGCATAAATTTAACAGATGTTTTTGGAAAAAACTAATATATGAGAACCTCTACAAATTAACTTATACATAAAATAATTTTAAGTTTTAACTTATGGAGAAGCTTATTTCACTTTTCTAATATTTTCTTCTCCTAAGCACTCTCCTCTTCTATTTTTTCTTCTTTGATTGTTTGGCTTAAAAAAATGAAATTCACTGCTTTCCTAAAAGTCTATTTCTCAGGTTCCATTGTTGCTCATTTCGGCAACACATATCCCTGCACGGCTGGTTAATTAGTTTGAATTAGTTATGCTGAAGTCAACAATTCAAATGGAAATAGCTGAAACAGAGAAATTTCATCACATTGAATTTAGCCTTCTTTTATTTATCCCTGTATTTACTACAAATCATCTGTATTATTTTTACAGTAATTAGTGTTGCAGAATATACAATGGTGGATTGTTAAATGAGAAATAAACTTATGAGAGGCTATGGATGAATTAATTACATGGGACATGATGCTATAGCTATAGAAGGTGTAGGAAGGACTGTGGGGAAAATACTGGTCACTAGTCCTTGGTGGAGGCTGTCTCTGGAAGTTTAAATGTGGGAGGCTTATCAACACCTCTTCTTGAGTATTCCCTCCATCTTCTAGCGGCAGCAGCAGCCCTTTTTGCTCTTTCTTTGATTTCCTCCTCTGCATAATGGTTATCATTTGAAAGATTGCAAACAATGAAAATGTTTTACACTATTATCTAATCATAGATAGTTATATCGTTAAAAATAATTAACTTTTGTAATAATTACCTTAAAAGTTTTATATAGTGTAATTTCTGATTGACTAATAGTGTAAAAATCTTTTTAAACTTTTAACAATTACCACAACCAAATAATCAGGCTTACTGAAGCATACTATTGATGTGGATTCAAAATTTGTTAATAGCTACTAGAGGCTAGAAATTGCAAATTTAAATCCTCTATATCAAGGAATGGCAGAAATAAAGTTCTAAAGTAAAACAATTGGAAAAAGGAAAACATTGGCAGATGAAAACTATAATATCCAACATTTTTTAGAAATCTTTTGTGTTCTCACATGCAATACCTGAACTTAAGTCTTTTGGTTTGCCCCATAGATTGTTCCAGAACATATCTGTTTTATCAGAACCCTTCTCCTTCATCATTCTCAATTTTGCTTGTTCCTGCAAGACACTCTCATCAATGTTTAGTCATACGCATAACATGTTTTGTGCCGTGAAACTAACAAACAGGTACAAAATTTCTACCCAATAAAGAGACATTGAAGCTGGTGTGAATTTTTTTTGTCAAAATGAAGATTCACATTAGTTTGAGACATCCCTCATGATTGTAAAATTAAGTAGTTGCTTTGTCCGTGTTTAAGCAGCTTGGTCTAAACTTTAAGAACTAAATTTTTTCCAAAATGGTTTTGTATTATTCCGTAAATATTGCATTATCTTAAACTGCAAGCAGATGTCCTCTCATCAAAATCAAGGACCAATGAGAAATCTTAAATGTTTTAGACAGGAAACTTGCACATATTAAGAGTGAACTACTCTTTTGGTCAGAAAGATTGGGTTGAGTTCAGTTTGGTTTCTCAACAACTGGGGACATAAATTTAGTCCTTGAAAGATAAGAAGTGACATGGTGGCATTGTGTCAATGACATAAGGACATACATGATGTCACTTTCTATCTTTCAAGGACTAAATTAATGTCATTCAAATTTTTAGGAGACCAAACTAATGTCAACCCAATTTTTCAGTGATCAAAATGGTACTTTGCTTTGACTTTTAATACCTTAAGAACCTATACAGCTATACGTTTTCCAGAGATTAGTAGGACAAACCATGATAATTCCCATACAATTAACTGCATGTAAATGACAGATTCCCCAACTAAAGTATGAAAAAAATTATGAATGAGAATATAAGAGTTGTTACCAAGACTTTTGCCTGCCTCTTTTCCCATCGGGAACTTGCCTGTCATTATTAGTTGGTTGGATCATGTTAGAGGAGACGACACATAAATACTACATACATGCAAAAACATTAAAATTTTAGGCATGCTGATTAGAAGATTTTCTCTGAAATAAGCCTGAAACTTATGTGCCAAGAACACTAGAATGGAACAAGCATAGTGCTACTATGAAACATTTTGACGAAGTGCTTTCAAAATCCATGTTATCATGACTTTTTAACTATTATTTCCAGTCAGAAAGAAGAAGCTTCCAAATTCAAGGTCTTGGAGGTATGCAGTAGGAAATGCAGAATATGATGATATCAACCGTATTTTATACTAAGTCCGGGTCATTAACCCCCAAGACATATACACAAATGTAGTTAAAAAATCGGAAGGAAATATCTGAACATTTAAATAACCCAGTAGTCTGAGTTATTCTTACCATTCTGAAAACATCAGTTCCTGCTGATCCCATTCCAGAAAGCATTAGGGCAACCTGCTCATATTTAAGATGCTCAGTAGATATATTAATGGTATACAAAAAGCTTAACTAGATAGAATTATAATGTATACCATTTGTAGAAGGAAAACTACCTTACTTTAGCCCATTGGTTATCTAAAAGACAAACTTCATTCTAAAAAAGAAAAAGACTATTACTATGAGAGACCCAAAGTTCCATGTTTTTTTTGAAAAAAAAATCATATCTAGTTAAATTGATGCTATACTAAAAATGATCAGAAACAATCAAGAAATATCACAGTTTGAAAACTAGCCATATGCTGCTTGGTTAAATCTGTTTCTCATTTATCAGTAGTCATCTAACAGAAAAAAAAGTGACCACATTATGTTAGGAATAGAGATTATAAAGAAATGATCCAGAAGAAATAGACTTCTGCAACTTTGGCCTTACATTGACTCTTTCTACGCGGCGCATTTCATCTTCAAGCAATGATAGCTGTGCAGCTGATGTCCAATGAATGCAGTCCACAGGGCTAAAATGCCAAAATTAGTCAAATTAATTTCTGAAATCTCCATTAGTCTATTCACTTCACAAACAATGCTTTTGTCATACCAATGGTTCAAAAACTCAAGTGTGCAACAGCTCCAGTTAAAAATATAGATTGTATTGAAGAAAGAAACCTATATTAATCTATGATAAAACAACAAGCCGAAGTTTTTAACTTCTTTTTTTATTTTTGGGTTTCTAGATATTTGACTCCCATCTCAACAGACGTCTCTGCATGCTAGAAATCAAAGGCTTAAAAAATTGTACATCATAACCATCAATATTAACACAAAAAAGGATTAAAAAAATAATTACAGTAGCCGAAGAAACATGCTAATTAAGGAGGGTTCTTAATGTGGAATTAAAATCATTTGAGTTAACCCTTGGCTGATTTGAGACATTTGGTATGCAGTTGGCAAAGGGTGTATGAATAACATAAATATGAGCCAGCATGACTTCATGAAAATTCAATTGATTATAGTTATCCATAACACTCTTATGACAATGAATAACCAATATACTTATGTAATGCAACCCATAACTAAACCCCCGGTGTCCCTGGTAAAACGCAGGGCCAAAGACCTTAGAACAATTTAATCCTAATCATAAATAATAAAATGGAAAATGTACGAAAAGGAATTTTATAAAACAACAGTGACACTTAAGGCAATGTCATCACCACAAAAAATATATCAGTGACACTTAGAAGCATAACATGGTCACCGTCAGACAATATTAAACAGCGGAAAACGAGTTTAATTAAACTTCTATTATGCTAAAAATTAAATACATCAATGGAAACTATGGATAGAAAATGGGTGATTAGAGTGATGCTTATAGATATACCAACTATCAATAGCCTGTTGAACTAATTCAGGCTTCCCGCATTGGCTGTACACTCTGGCTCTTCCAAATTCTTCTTCTATTCCAAACACATCACAGGCTACATTGGCACAATTTTTGCAACCTGTTCAAGGATTTGAAGTACAATTACATAACATGCCGTGGAAGTGTTCTAGTTGAGGATCTAATAAATACATTTAAGCAACAACATCTAGGCCTATCAAGGCACAAATCATGTCAATTAAAAATATAGCATTGCAAATTTTAGCTGTCAACGTTGTCTCTTTGGCATTACCAACTCTAGGTAGATTCATAACGGTTTTTTCTATAAAGGAAGTGCTATTAGATAGAACCATCATTCTTTTTCCAAAAGAGGTGAAAGATGGTGACATCAAGAGTGCTTGACAAGATCATACTATAAGATAACATTATAGTTTTCATTAGAGTGAGAGAAAGTACCTATGCAGCTAAATTCATCAACAAAAACATGATCCTTTGGACTAGAATCGTCCAGAAAAGGATTGATTGAAGTCAAAGAATACCCATGAATGTCATCATAAATCATGCGCTGAATGGGATCACTTAGCACCTGCACTGCAACAATCAATTTACTATATATAAAAATAAAAACCCAACAAAACTTGAATAACATTTTTCACAAGCTTTAAAATTTATAATATCCAAAATGAAACCCACCCCATAGACTTCATTGATGAACGTGCAGAAATTGGTTGCCTCAGGATCATTGTCACTCAAGTCTGGGTGGCAAGCTTTCATGCAATTGTAGTAGGCCTTCTTGATCTGCGCTGGAGTGGCATCTGGAAGCTGGTGAAATGGAACAACCAATCATTAGTGATTAGACATACACTATGATACTAATATATACCTTGATAATGTTCTCTCATGTCCCTCAATTATAGCATTATTTTAACTGCCACAATTACTCTAGATATAACTTTCATATTAGTTATTTTAAAAAAATGATAATTTTCTATCATATAACAATCCATAATCTGAGAATAAGTAAAAAAGTTTGAAAGTATTAGGTATTCTAATAAAATTCTTCATTTTTACATTAAGGTCATAAGTGCGAGAATTGTGTGAAAATTAGTAAGGGTCATATAGTGGAAAATTTTAGTAGTTTTCAGTTTTCACAATATCCTAAGATTCATTGCAATACAGAATAAATATAATGGCTTATACATCTCACGTAATTTATCATCTTGGATTTCCCTACTATCTCTAAAGCTACTCAAATGAGAAAATCCCACCATAAATGTAATTACGCTACCCTTTTGAATATCAACCAAAACATGGATGAAAGTTCTAAAAGTTGTACAAAACTAATAAAACGCATATTTTTATTCATTCCGCAAGACTTCAACTTATTATTATGATTCTTCTTTTACCATGCCTGAATATTTTTAGCGGGAATTAGTAAGCAGAGAAAAAATCAGAGTGTGATTGATACATTACCAGACCCAAAACTGCATAGTAGTCATCTGCAACAGTGTCACTCGTAGAAAATGATTTTTCCTCAGCAGCAACTCTTACCCTGCCACACCCTCTTCGTTTGCCATTGTGTGTTACAAAGTTCGAAAGAGTTGCAGTCTTTGGTAGTATCCTCCATGAGCTTATGGAACTTAAATTCGATTTGAGAGGCTCTGTGTACACTGGAGACAATAACTGTGCCATTCAAATGGCCAATTCCCGTGAAAATAATTTTGTGTAGGTGAAAGTTGAATTGAAGTGTTGAAATGAGATATGAAATGACATAAAAAAATAAAATAAAATAAAATTATTGATAATCTTTTGAATGGAAAATTGTAAGTTCAAAATTTTAAGGACGAAGAAATTTCGGCCCAGAATATCAAGGGGGTGTTGATGACGTGGCAGCGTGACATCCAATTACATCCAAAGAATCTGGACGAACGTAAGATGAATCTAGGAGAGTGAGGAGAACGAGGCAAAGTGTGTTTTACATGAGAGTGGCACGTGTCATCTTGTGCACACATGCTGCATCGTGTTGCCATTACAAGATCAATGCCACGGATATTTTTATTTACATTTTTAATTCCCCCCTGTATCCTTAATTTGAACTTGTTAAATGTTGTTGGTCACTGGCAAATTACACTTTATGGTTGGTTTGGTAAGAGAAAAAATAAAAGGAAAAAATAAAGAGAAAAGAAAATAGATTAACAAAGTATTTTTTTTTTGTTTGGTTAGAGAGAAAACTAAAAAAATAGAAGGAATAATTGACTTGAAGAATTTTTTTTTCTTTCTTCTGTTTTCGATTCAATTCAAATTTTAAACTTTTTTTTCCTTTCATATTTTTCCTTCCATCCAACTAAATGGTCCATAAAACAAGTTCAAGTTTAGTATTAAGAGATCTAGCTCGTACTCTAGTAGTATAGGCGAGTGAGTTATTCTAAATCTTATGTTATCTGTTTTTAATTTTTATGATTAAGCTTGTTAATAATGGTGAATGATTATGAAAAGTCTTCCAACGATGTTTTAGCTTTTTCTATTATTTCAATACTATAAACAACTAATTTTAAGTATTTTATTATTTTACTATTATTTTAAAAATTAAATAATATTTTATATACATTTATTATCAGCTTCAATTTAAATTTTTATCTACAATATTTTTTCATATTTTAAGGTCACAAAACTGATAATAAACATTAAATTGCGAGTTAGTTTCATGATAACGAGAGGATAGTTTCATTTTTGTTGAAGGATTTGATGTATTAAGCTATTCTTATATAATTATTTTCATTATTTATCCCGTATTTGATTCAGTGTAAATGCTTTTCTTTTGAGTTTATTGTTTGTTTCTGGATTGATCATCCATAATCATGATTCTATTCAAATGTCATTGAAAAATACTTCTAAGACTAAAAATTAAGATGGCATCTAATGAATGTTATATCCAAAGATGAAACCCGAAAAAATAGTTAAGAAGCAAAAATTTATCATGTTAATAAGCAAAATTAATAACGATTAATTTATACTATCAACAAGTGTTAGAGGCGCAAGCAACTCAGATTAGTGAGTGAGAATTGAGAAATGAAGTGTAGAAGGGTCATGCTAAAACTTTAAAGATTATTATTTGGCTTAAATATATTTTTGATTTTTTCATATATATATATATATATTTGTTTTTGACATCTAGTCCCTAATATTTTTTTTCTTTGAATCGGGCTCCTAATATTTTAACAATTTTGTTTGATGTCTTTGTTGTTAATCGAAATTCGTTAACTGCTTATATGACTGTTAACGGGCACCGGGCATATTAGCATGCAAAGTGTGTTGTCATGTGTACTTGCTGTTGAGTGAGACTACACGTAGGAAAAAAAAATTAATTTTTTTAATTCAAAACGACACCATTTGAGTGTTATCTCTCTTCCCTAGAAAACCTAACTCTTTCTCTACACCTCCTTCTTCCTATTTTCTACAAGTTCTTCACACACCACTGCCACGAATGTTTCATTGTTATGGCCGGACAAGACAAATCAAACAAACCGTGCCATGAAGCTAGTTAGGAATAGAACTACTAACCTGGGGAGGAAACAATTTTTCTTTAAAACGAATTATCATGTTGCTTGTATCTTACTAACACAATTCTGCATCAAAATCTCATTCAATCTCACAGAGTTGGTCACTCATTTCAACCTCTTCCTCCTCCGAGTCCTCACTCCTTAGCTCATCATTCTCCATCTTGTTCTCCCGAGGTTTCAAGGATCTGTTGTCGCAATAAAGCAGCCCCGTTTGCATCACATGGTAGAACTTATCTTTATGCCAAGCAAGAGGATGTGGGTCCACTAATTTCCCACTCTAGTAACCTTCCTTGAGAGTAACCGTGGTGGTTTTACACTTCAAGGAGAGGTAAAAAATCCTAGGATACCTAGTGAAAATGCAAGTAAACTTATGCGGAAGGTTGAACTCTTCCCTCAAGCCCCTTGAGTAGTTCCTCTTGGTTTTCTTGAAGGATAAAAGATGTTCAGAAAACATACATTGCGGAATAAAATGATCTATTTTATATTTAAATTTTATTATAAACAGATGACATATTAAATAGTGTAGTTGTTGATAAGCTCTTGAACCATAAAAATTCTTCAATAGTGTACAGATTCTATGTGTATCCATACCGAGACTGACCTCTATTTGTCAACAACTTTGACAAGTGAAAAAATAAGAATAGAGAAGTGATTTTGGGATCATTTCAATGTGCAACCTAATGCTCTATTTATAGCACGCTAAAGATACTAAATTTCTGATCAAATCAAAATCATTATTGATAGTATCCTTTTTTAAGCTATATTATTTCTTGTTACCTTTTATTGTTAACCATTTAGCAATTAAAATTGAAATAATAATTAACCAAGTCAAACTTGTATCTAGCCGTCTTTTCAACCCAAATTCCAAATACAAAATCATACATGTTTATTTCTCTTCTTTCATCAAATCTTTCATATTATTTATATTTTCAGTGCTAGCAAAAATATAATAATATTCCACCTTTTTGAAATCAATTAATCATTTGATCATATTAAATTCTCTAATTTAATTAATCATCAAATATTAAAATAATTTCTGTATCAAAGATTAAAACACTCGTTTGTGTGTGACCTCGTAGGTTCAATACTAAGTCGGTAATATATTAATCAAGGTAGACGTCTAGCAATACTCCTTAATGTTCAGATAGCACGAAGTAGCATTTTACTTTCAAGAACCGTTAGAAGAGTAGTGTAATAATTTTTTCCATCTTTACAACTATGGGTTAACTCTAGAGTATGGTATTACTGTCAAACCCTTTTGAGTTAACTCATAATGACTTAAGAAACTCATTTCTTCTTTCATTTAATTTTTCTGGCCAGGATATAATTTCATTCATAGAGCTCAAACTCATTACCAAGAGTTGATGGATTCCTTATTCATTAATCATTAATTCTACAGGTATTTAATCATATCCAGTATCCATTTAACAAGCACTACTACAAATATGTTATTCTAGGACGCGCCTTCAAGGACGGTGCTTTCAAAAATGACATTGTTTTAGACGCGGTGGCATTTTAGTAAATAGGAGATTTATGTCAACGACGTTTTTGTTAAAAACGTTTTTGTTAAAAACGATGTCGTCTGCGCATTACAACGACAAGTTTAGTGCACACCAACATTGAACTGCACTACCCTAGCCCGCACTCGCACTCTACCCTACCCCGCACTACCTAACTCATTTGCTGAAGGGATTGTGTGCATCGATGGAGAATAGAAGAATTAGGGTTTAGATTTGTTGCATAGGGGAGACGCTGAGCAAGGGACCGCCACCGTGGCGTTTACAGCGACGCCGACAGGGACTCACTCCATGTGGCGTCTGCTAACGAGGCCATCCGAAGCGAACCGCCACCAGCGCAGCTCGGTTACCTAAGCATGCTCATGTCTTTTCTCTTTTTGTCTCGCACGCGCAAACACTTGTTCCGGTGGCCCCTTTCTCTTTCGCTTCATCTTCAACATTAGGTCTTCTTTGACTCTGTGGTCGTCACTGCTTCTCAACTCTCTTCCCCTTTCCTTCACTTGCTTACTCCCATTCGCAAACTATAACGACCAACGCAGCAAGTTGAATTTTCAGAATCGATTCGTCCAAGTTTGATTCGAAGCAAAAAGAAGCGAAATTGGAGTTTTAGGGAAAGAAGAAGAAAAAAAACATGGCGTACGATGGTGCAGGTCCCATAGGTGGTTCGGGTTCGACATTGACAATAAAGCAAGTCAAATTGGAGAGAGAAAGCAAACTGAGAATAGAAATTGGTAACGATGCACCTCTATTTTCTTCTTTTTATAAGAAAAATGTTTTTTTTTTATCTTTCAGGTGTTTACTTGGTATGGTGCAACCATTGAAATGGATGGTGCTACTGAAACTGATTATACTGCTAATGAGGTAAGCCAATGTAACCGTCCTATTGCGTGCATTCTTTCTGTCAAACATATTGGTAATACAAAAAAAAATAGAGGATATCACTGATGAGGAGATTGCAACTTTTTGAGTGTAGACTCCAATGGTTAGTTATCTAAATGTAGATTTTTTTTTTTTTTGCAGTAACAATGTAGAATTGTATAAAGTGCTTCTTAAGGATCTTGCAGTGATGATTGACATGCAATTTACTGGAAATGCTAAATCTAGAGCTTCAGGCATGGTGATAAATACCATGGGATGGATAGAGGGTATATGCTATGATGTATTTGGCCTTTGTATATAACAATGTTGTCTTGGTTTTGGGTGATGTATATGCGTTGTATATATACTATATACTATATTTAACATTTGCATCATTGCATCTTCCACATTAGTTATGCATTGAAAGCCAGTTCCAATGATCCCCACTATCATATATTTTTGAATATCATACTTTCCTTATGCATAGTTGTTAATTCATGCCTTCTGTAGAAGCTCAGTGTCTCAGGCTTTGCTTTGAATTCCTTGTAGGAAAAACTGTGCAGCATGCTCAAAGATGTGCTCAAGAGTGAGCCCAAAGTAGACGTAGTTAAACTTCAAATATTTTCCTTCTACACGTGTCCATATTTGAATATCTTCTACACGTGTTTACCATATCTTGATATTTTCCTTCTGTTTTTTCATTTTAGAGGATTTCAATTTAAACTATGAGAATCTGTTGTCTGTTGGCACTTGTTCTGCTCAATTTAAACCTACTTGTCCATATTTGTTAAATAATTCACATTTCTCTGGTAGTATGACTATGAGGTGAATAGTTTTTTTTTTTCTGATATATAATCTATACATCAGGGGATGTTAAGTTTAAATGTGATTTTAAACATATGTTTGATGTTAAGATTTTACATGGAAAGAAAAGAGAGTATAAAAAAATAAGTTATATAATGTTTATAAAATGGACAACAAATTAGCATATTAAATATATATTAATATATTGATTTTAAGAGCTTTTCCTAATGGCATCCACTACAGGCAATTTACTTGCTGTCAAATCCAAAGGGAACTATGAAGCTTTATGAGTTTGTAGTGATATTTGGATACTTCATGCTGATTTTGGCTCAAATGCCACATATTAATCTGGTGTCTTTGGTCATGTGCTTATCCTACAGTGCCTGTGCTACTGCAGCTTCCATATATATTGGTATTTTCTTTCCCCTCATTAATAATCCAATTAACTAATTAGCACCTATGCTTGCAATTGAGTGCATTTTTTTTCTGAATTTTCTCAAAATGTCTACTGAATCAGGAAAATCATCAAATGGGCCAGAAAAGTATTACTCGTTAATAGGTGACACAACAAATCGCTTATTTGGAATCTTTAATGCCATTCCCATCGTTGCCAACACTTATGGTTGTGGAATAGTTCCAGAAATTCAGGTTAGAAACAATCAAATGTGTTCACTCTAACATATAGAACTTGTTAATGCTACCCACACCATCAAAGTATTTTAACTTCTAATTAGAAAAATACACATTTTTATTATAGGCAACGTTAGCACCCCGGTAGAAGGGAAAATGCTCAAAGGACTATGTGTTTGTTATGTTGTAGTTGCATTGAGTTTCTTTAGCGTAGCTATCTCTGGCTATTGGGCATTTGGATATCAAGCTGCAGGCCTCATTTTTAGCAACTTTGTAGATTATTACAGCAAGCCTTTGGCTCCCAAGTGGCTTATTTATTTGCCCAACATTTGCACAATAGCTCAATTATTAGCTAATGGTGTGGTAAGTAACACCCTGATTCCCACTATAGTCTATAACATTAATTGCATGTTTAGATCATGGTATAGTTTGTGCACACCATACATTAGTTTAGAGAATGTACACTAAATTTAATACTCAATAATGTGTTTTTTTTATTATCTAAGTGTTGATAAATAGATAGGATAAAAAATGAGTGGGCTTAATTGCGGGTTAAAAGCATAAAACAATTGGCACTTCTTTTCTTTTTATCTTGAAATTTGTGGGCTTAATATTTAATTATGTGCCCTTAATTGCTGTTTAAAAGCATATTTTTGTGCAATCTAAAAACTACATTGACAGTAGATCACTTTTACAGGTTTTGATCTTTTTTCGGTTCATGGGTCTTGGTACGATCCTTCCATGCTTTTTTCTCATGGAAAAATTTTAAATTTGTTTCAAAGCTTTCTACATCGGTCGTAAAAGGACTGTTGTAGAACACGTGGCAAACTACATTGGTCGTAAAACGACCGTCGTAGAATACGTGACAAATGAAGTCATTCCTGCAATAACACCGATGTAGAAAGCAGTGCTTTCTACATCAGTGTTGTCTTAGACATGACTTTGTTTATCTTGTGTTTCTAAGACGGTCCTTTTATGACCGTCGTAGAAATATTCACCTCTACAACGTCGTTACTTTCAAAGACGTGTGTCCCCCGTCTTTGAAAAGCATTTTCCACCGTCTTTGAATTCTATTTTTCTAGTTGTGAAGTGCTTTAAAACATTAGGTGTCCAGAATCAAAATACAACAAATAACCTGTTAATTATTATGACAATCGCAAGTCAAAGAAAGCTATTATAACTCTTCTTGAGAATTTTCTATTGACAGTTTATGGTAAATTTTAACCATTAGAAAATTTCAATTAAGTTAGTTCAATGATCATATCAACATGTGACTCGTCTATATATGCAAATTAATAAATGAGATCTATTAATATTTATCCAATCAATACTATCACATTTATATTAATCTATCCGAATTATTGATATCCTATTTATAATAATCCTATGATCAAGAATGATTTAGATTAAAATTAGAACAAACTTGTTTCTCAGTATCATAATCTCTATTATAATAACAAGTCTTTAATTTTAATCAAGGACATTATCAAACGAACCATTTAATCAAATACTAAAATATGAAAATGAAAATGAAAATAATACTTTATTATTAAAATTAGAATTGATTACATGATGACTTAGATCGTGGACATACAAATTTATTCCCAATGTTTCTTGTGCAGAATCAAGCTCAAAATCTCGTGCAAAACCCTAACCATGCGCTTATCCATCAAATCACTATTAGGATCAATCTTCATGGAAACCACGAAAGGAGAAACATAAGGAAGCTTCTGAAACTCCTCCATCCACATCCTCACTTTTGTTTGTGCGCAGTAGCCCCTCGGAAACCTCATCGGAAAAGCTAATGCAGATTGTCCCCACTTGAATTCCCGGTAGTGGGTCTCACCCTCGTTGCGCTTTTGCAGTGCAAAAACCACGAGTTCATCGGGCCAATGGGATAGCTTAAGCAAAATGACGTTGTTGGGGGACTTGACGAATTGGAAGTGGTTGGGGAATTAGGGGACTAGGGTTTTTGTGGAAGGTGTCGGGTAAGCCGAGATCCCACTTGAGTGAATGGAGGGAGTGGAGAGGGAGGGCGCGTGAGTTGGACATCATGAGGAGTCTGGTGAGTTTTTTTATGACGTTGTTTTGGTGGGTTTGGTGGAGGGAGAGTTTCTTGGAAAAGCAAGGGAAAGAGGGCCAGTGAGGGTGGGGGAATTTGTGGTAGAGAGTGGGGTAGCAACGGAGGAAGCAAAGGACGAGGACAGTCAGGCTGGGCAAGAAAGGAAGAGAGAGGTGAAGAGAAAGAGTTAGGTTTTCCGTGGGAAAAGAGATAACACTCAAACAATGTCGTTTTGAATTAAATAAAATTCCTACGTGTAATCCCATTCAACGAGCGAGTACACGAGGCAACAAAAGTTGCATGTCAACGTGTCCGATTAACGGTTACGTAAGTAGTTAATGGATGGATCGTGATAAATGGCAAGATCGGACAAAACTTTTAAAATATTAGGGATCTGATTTGAAAAAACAAATTATTAGGGACAGGATGTCAAAAACTATATATCAAGGATCCAAAACATATTTTAGCCTTATTTTTTATTTCTATTCTTTAAAATTAAGGGGTCCACAATAAAACTAAAATTTGATTGTTATTAAAATATTTTAAAACTAAGCAGATGTAAGTTGTAATCCTAGCTATTTTGTCTTATTGGGCTACAAGCATAATATAATACAAATTTGGCCCTTTCTATTTTGTATTTTTACCCTAATCTCCCTGTTTACATCTTAATTATTCCCTTTTTCTTAAAGAAGTACACCCCTAAAACCATATTTTTCTTCTTGGAAATAGATTTTTGAAATAACATATATCTATTCAGGAAATATATTTCTAAAATTCCGTATCATAATTTTGAAAATACATTTTTAGAATAGATATATACATTATTTTGGAGAGATCTTTTTGGTAATAATAAACTTAAAATTTTTGATGTTATAAATGTTTATCTTACACGCAAGAAAATTGATACAAACAATTTTTTTTTTCAATCGTTCGTTTTTTCAAACAAGGTTGACAAAAAAAAAAAAAGAAAATAAAATAAGAGTGGGTTGATGCGAGAAGAAGGGTTGCCACGGGGAACGGTTATGATATAGAATTGACTTTTTTTTTGTCATTATAAATAGCTTAAATACCATATAAAATCCTAAGAAATTAACTTTTATTCTCATTTTTTTATTTCAATTTATTCTTAGCATCTTTTTATATTTTATTTCTTTTATTTGTTACTAATTATTGTTTTAATTAATTTAAAAGGTCTTTCATGTAATATGCACTTGGACATTATTATGTTGCAGAATTGACTTTTTCTACCGATGCGGATGACATAAGTACGGTACACAGTCTCAAAGAACTAACCCCCATTTTTTTATTCCAACTCATTATTCACATTTTTTTATATTTTATTTCTTTTATTTGTTACTAATTGTTGTTTTAATTAATTTAAAAGACTTTGCACGAAATATGTAGTTGGATACTGTCATTGTCAACAAAGAGATAATTTATGAAAGAAGAGAGAGACAATATTTTTTCAAAACCAAGGTTAATGTGGCTTTCATGTTGCAATTAGTTATTTTTAGTTTTAGTTGTGTTATATTGGGAATATGTCATTCATTGAACATAATTCAAAAATAGTATTTAGAAATTATTGTAGTATATTAATTTTTAACACAATAGCATAATAGAAATATAGACACATAGGCACGATTACACTTGTGTTTCTGCTATAATAATAATAATAATAATAATAATAATAAAAAAGATGAAACATACCTTAAAACACAAAGTCATAACAAGAAAAATACACAATGTTACATGTAATATATACAATATTATATAATGAAGATGAGGTGAAAATGGGATTCACAGTTTGAATTTAAATAACAATAAAGATAAAATAAAAATAAGATTTTATATAAAATTTAAGAAACACAGATGATATGATGAAAATAAAACAAAAATAAATCTAAAGTAAAGGCTACTTAATTTTTCCGGAGCGACTATTGTGTGCTCCCATTAGTATTTCCGTCCCAAGTTATATCTAGAAATAAAATAATATTTATTAGCCTTGTCCTAACCTTTCGTTTTAGATTCAAGTTATTTAACACAATATTCATTGCGTTTACGGTGACCAATCCTTTATAATGATCCTCAGCTATCTTTAATGCAATGAATCAAATGATCACAAACTGTATCAATGTAAAAATCAATATATCAATGTAATTCACAAATTCAATCAATTGATTGATATCAAGATAATCACCCAATCAATGGAATAACACAAGTAACCACTGTGAGAAAAAATTATTAGGAAACCAAAATTAAAAACATAGCAGTGGTATTATTTCACATATAATCAATACACAAACAATTTTTATAATGATACTTAATAAATAAATAAATATAATAACAGAGGAGAATTTAGAAAAAGCTTGAATTGAAATGCCTTGTGTGTTGTTGTTAAAGAGAAAACACCCCACCCCACTGCATGGGTAGTACACTATAATGCTCTCACTCTCCAAGATATGTTAACCCGTCAAACTGATCATATGCCGTGAAGGATCCCCGCATCAAAAAACAGTATACTTTAAAATATATTTTAAATAATAGCAAAATTTTGTAAAAAAGATATATAGACAAAATATCTACTATTTGAGTTATATATATTTTATTGCTTTGTGTGTTGTATTTTCATCTATTTATTTTTTGAGAAGAAGTTACATATATAAAGCCAACCAACCACCAATGTGTAGCACTCTTTAACATTAAAGACTTGTAACGTTCACAAAGTAAATTAATCAAGTAAAAGATAGTTTCTTAAAATATAAGAATATAGAAGTAGCAAGATGTTTTTAGTTTTTCATGGAAACTAATTCTAAAAACGTTTTATCTTTAAAAAATATAATTGATAAAAAAAATATTTTAAATTTTTATATTTTAAATTATAAGAAATTTTTTTCCTACAATCACAAGAATTGAATGAATCAGGGTTTAGAGAGACTGCACAAGAGATTCTATGCTAGTTTAATCTTCGCCATTGATTGAGAGCTACATTCAATCCTTCGTCATGAGATTTTTCACTAGAAATCACTTCCTGCAATCAAGATACCTAAGCTCACTTGATGAGCTTTGTGACCCTAACAAAAATCCTAAATAATCCAAAGGATACCTTACCCTTGGTTTACTTGAGAATCCACACCCATGCTTAAAAAAAACTTTTTAAAAAATGCAACAACAAATGCAATAGCAAAACTCTATATGCCTATGATCAATTAATAATTTTCACAAACACTACTACTTATATTGCATTTTACGACACAGTAACTACCACGGTTACTGAGAAACGTCGTTGAAGGATACGCGGTGGCATTCCTGTAATTTTAATGATTGCATACGGCGACGGTTATTAAATAACCGTTTTAGAAAGCGAGTATGAATGATTACAACGTGTTGAGAAAGACCTTCGTAGTTATATGAAGTTACAAAGATGAGTTTATCCTTTTGACCGTCTTTGAATATTCTACTTTTTAATTTCCCACAAATATTAACATTTAATTAGCGCAACATCCACCACGTCCACAAAAATCACATGCTCCCTTGGCCCCTCCCTTTTCTCACATCACATCCAACGCCGCCAACAATCCTAGGGTTCCGGTGACGATGCTCCCCTATGCTTCCATCTCGGAGGCCGCGGCGGTGTTGAGCCACAACCTCACCTTCGCAGAGATCCTTTGGTTCAACTACTTCGCCACCAAGTCCGATTACTTCCTCTAGTGCCACAAAATTCTATTCCTCTTCCTCGTCTTATCCCTCGTCCCCCTCCCCCTCGTCTTCCACGAATTCAAGCACTTCTCCTTCGTCTCTTCCCACAAGATCCAACCAAAAGTTTGCTCGTCGCTCCCTGAAACCTTCAAGTGCTACAAAGACATCATGCGCATGTTTGTTCCCCTCACCGTCACCATCATCGTGCTCATCGAGGGAAGAGATTTATTTATTGATTTATTAATCACTATCTTCTTTCTCGTAGAGGATTGCACCAATTATTGGTTCCATAGGTTTCTACACAACAATTGGGGGGACAAAAAGATTCACGGCGTCCACCACGAGTAGCATGGGTCCATTGGATTTGCCGTGCCCTATGCCCACTGGGTTGAGATCTTAATCCTCGGGATTCCCTCCTTTCTTGGACCTGCACACCATGGTTCCTGGCCACATTATCACCTTCTCTCTCTGGATAGCCCTACGCCAGATTGAAGGCATTGACACGCACAACGGGTAACTAAAATCTACTTTCGATCTCTAACAGTGCCTTCCTTGCTTTATTTATCTTTGATTGTGAACCACCCCATGGGTCCTAGCATCTTTTTCTTACCTTTTTACTCCCTTTTTCTTTTCAAACCTTCATAGATTTATTCTAATATTCCGCTGATAAAATGCTTGCCAACTGTAATAGAAATCTTTTAGCTAATGTGCGACATTTTTTAGGAAGAAATGTGGATTCTCTGCATTCAATTACGTCCATTGCAAGGCCAAACCATTGTTCTATAGGCGACATAAATCTTCTACAATTAGTTCAAATACATAAGAATTGAAAACATATCTAACTTGCATGGAATTGCTAGTACTTTATGTTGGAATGGGCCACGTTCAGGGTCACATTCCACGTTCTATTTTTATTTTATTCCCATTACATTATTTTGGAAATTTTTTTATTTTTGAATCTGGTCCATTTTCCTTCCACATTCAACCCATATCTTTGCAACATATTTGCAACCACCTTCAATAACAAATCACGTACCCATCCTTTATCTCACATACTGATAACTTCTATCTCACATTCTGATAACAAGTTGGTTGAGCTCTGTGATGGACAGACTCTATAAATAGGATGAGGTGCTCTCAATTTGGTATCACCAAACCCACTTCTCTATTCAGAAAAATACACCATCTATTCAGAGCGAGTAAGGGTCTGGAAGAACAAAACTGCCTTCAGGTTCGTGTATGCGCCGCTTCGCATTCGATTTGCAATGGCTGGAGGTACGCTCATAATATTTAATTTCCGCTATTTGATCTGAATATGTCATTTAAATTGATTTGCATGTTTAGATCATTACTTATTTAATTTACATTTGGTATCAGAGCCTTTTTGTACCTCTGCCTTGCTTGTTGGGTTGTTCCTATTATGCGTTTACGGAGTTTATTTTCTACGTCAAAATTAGGAATAATATAAGTTTTCTAATATTTTGTGATTAAAAATGTGTTTTTGGGTGTCTAAAATGCATATAATGGTGTGGGTTTTCCAAATCGGGTTCGCGGGTGTTAAACAGATCCTTATGACCCGGCTGGAGGTTGAAGACAAACATTCACGTTTTTTTGGTTGCTAATATGAAATTGTTAATAAATATTATTTCGGAGAATACTAAACAAAGCATGACCTGATCGCATAAATGAAATGAAAATGCCTTGGGCTAATCTTGAACCCTTGCCCTGCAGAATGGAATAACTCCCATTGCCACTAAGCTATATTGTGATTTATTTGTTTATTAGGTGTAGTTCATGTATATTTATAACTTCTGAAGGATAAATCATTTATGCGCAAACTGTTTAAAATTGTGTGTCTCTAAGTTATGATGAACATGCAATATTATGTTAAATACTGGTATGCATTGGATTTGATCCTTTAAAGTTTATTACATGTTGAATGGATATACGTACAATGTTATTTTGAATTGGTATACATGTAATTTTTATGATTAAATATTGAGCACGTTTGCATTATTAACTATGTTATGCAAAGATTATTTTTGAATGTTAATATAATTTTATTAAATTAGAGAGTAGCCACAACATCTTTAATTGAGTAAAATTATATGCTAAATTTATAATCACATTAGAAATATTAATTGTGATTAATCATATGTAATGTGATGAAATCTACCCACATGAATTTTGTTGTATTTGTATGATTAATTAGGATAAAATATTAGATTATATTTCTTAATTTACCCACAGGAATTAAGGAAAAGAACATGATTTAATAGTTTTATCGTAAAGTTGCATGATGAATCTAATTGAGTAGGACTTTAGCCCACAGGCAAGTTTTGTGTCACTAGATTCATATATTGAGACATGATTTGCTTTGGCAAAACATGAAATTTGTTTAGTCTCAAATTTTCTTAATGAGCATGTGTGTTTGTTTGCAGTTTCACAATCTATGAATATTTCTTGTGACCTTCCCATATTGAAAGGTGATAATTATAAGGTTTAGAAGGAAAGAATTCTCCTTCATTTGGGCTGGATAGATATTGACTATGCTATAAGGAAGGATGAGCCATCGGCTATTACTGAAACTAGCAAACCTAATGTTGTTGACCTTTATGAAAAGTGGGAGAGATATAATCGTCTCTTCGTTATGTTCATAAAAACCAACATATCCGCTAGTATCCGGGGTTCAGTTAACCAACATGATAAGGTCAGAGATATGTTGAAAGCCATTGATGAATAGTTTAGGACCTCTGAGAAGTCGCTTGCTAGCACACTCATTATGCAATTCTCTTCCATTAAGCTTACTGGAACAAGAGGTGTGCGTGAACATATCATGTGCCTAAGGGACATACTGGCTCAGTTGAAAACCCTGGAAGTTACCATGTCTGAATCCTTCTTGGTACATTTCATTTTGTGCACCTTACCTCAACAGTATACACCCTTTAAAATCTCCTACAACACACATAAGGATAAATGGTCTATTAATGAACTGATGACCATGTGTGTTCAAGAAGAGGAGAGATTGATAATGGAAGAGGGTGAGAAGGTAAATTTGACTACTTCTACTTTTGGAAAGGATAGGAAGAATTCTATAGGCACCAATAAAGGAAGGATTCCGACTCAACCAATAATTAAAAAGAAGTCAACGTGTTTCTTCTGTAAAAAGAAAGGACACATAAATAAGGACTGCCCCAAATTTAAAAGTTGGTTTGAGAAGAAAGGTACACCATTTACTTTCGTTTGTTATGAATCTAATATGATTAATGTGAATCATAATACATGGTGGATTGACTTTGGTTCTACAATCCATGTTTCTAATACCTTGCAGGGTATGGAAAGCCTAAGGAAGCCAGTGGGAAGTGAGCAGTGCATTTACTCAGGGAGTAGGATAAGCTCGCATGTAGAGGTCATTGGAACATGCGTCTTAGTTTTAAGTAGTGGCTTTAAATTACATTTGGAGAAAGTTTTTTATGTTCCTAGTTTTTGTAAAAACTCAATTTCTGTTTCTAAACTTGCACCTTTGGGATTTTATTTTAATTTTACAGACTTTGGTTTTAATTTACTGAATAAATCTGAAATTATTGGTTGTGGTCAATTGGTTGATGGTATTTATTCGATTGAATTGAAAAGCGACGCTACTTATAATTCTATGCATGTTTCTGTTGGGTTAAAACGATGTATTGTGAATGAAGAATCCTCTATGTTGTGGCACCGAAGATTAGGACATATCTCTATTGAGAGAATTAAGCGATTAGTAAATGAAGGAGTACTTAGTACTTTGGATTTAACTGATTTTGAGACTTGTGTAGATTGCATTAAGGGTAAGCAAACTAACAAGTCTAAAAATGGTGCAAAGAGGAGTTCTAATTTATTAGAAATCATACATACAGACATATGTTGTCCAGACATGGATGCAAATAGTCTGAAATACTTCATAACCTTTATAGATGATTATTCACGATATATGTATCTCTACTTACTTCATTCTAAGAATGAAGCTTTAGATGCCTTTAAAGTTTTTAAGGCTGAAGTTGAGAAACAATGTGGAAAACAAATTAAGATCGTGAGATAAGATAGAGGTGGTGAGTACTATGGTAGATACATAGAGGATGGACAAACACCAGGTTCATTTGCGAAATTTCTTCAAGAACATGAGATTGTTGCCCAATACACTATGCCTGGTTCTCCAGATCAGAATGGTGTGGCAGAACGAAGAAATCGAACCTTATTAGACATGGTGAGAAGCATCAGGAGTAATGTAAAGCTTCCTCAATTTTTATGGATTGATGCTCTTAAGACGGTTATGTATATATTAAACCGAGTTCCAACCAAGGTTGTCTCAAAGACATCTTTTGAGTTATTCAAGGGTCTGAAACCAAGTTTGCGACATATACGCATTTGGGGATGCCCGTTTGAAGTAAGAATTTATAATCCACAAGAGAAGAAACTAGACCCTAGGACTATTATTGGGTATTTCATTGGATATGCTGAAAGGTCTAAAGGGTATAGGTTCTATTGTCCATCCCACAACACTAGGATTGTGGAATCAAGGAATGCAAAGTTTCTTGAAAATGACTTGATCAGTGGGAGTGATCAATTTCAGAACATTTCTTCTAAAAGGAATCACTATGAAGTTAAACCTTCTAGGACAAGTAATAGGTTGGTAGTCATTCCCACCCGTCAAGTTAAAATGGGTGTTAGACAACCAGTGATTGAAGTTCTACAAGCTGTTGAAAGTGATCATGTAGATCAAGTTGTTTGTGAGGAACAACATGATGATATTGAACAAACTAGTGAAGAACCGATTGAACAAGTTCCTCAGCAGGATGGCCAAGCAGCATTAAGAAGATCTACTAGAGTAAAAAAGACAACAATTCCTAGTGATTATGTAGAGTACCTACAAGAATCAGACTACAACATTGGAGCCAAAAATGATCCTGAGACATTTTCACAAGCCATGAGTTCTGAGGAATCAAATTTGTGGTATAATGCTATAAGGGATGAGATGGATTCTACGGCATCTAACCAAGTTTGGGATCTCGTTGAATTTCCTGTTGGTGTAAAAGCCATCGGATGTAGATGGGTCTTCGAAACAAAGAAAGACTCAGAAGGCAACATTGAGAGACATAAGATAAGACTTGTTGCTAAAGGATTCACTCAAAGAGAAGGAACCAATTACAGAGAGACCTTTTCCCCTGTATCTAAGAAAGACTCTCTTCGAGTAATTTTGGCATTAGTAGCTCATTTTGATCTTGAGTTGTATCAAATGGATGTGAAAACAACGTTCCTGAATGGTGTCTAGAAGAGGTTTACATGAAACAACCTGAGGGATTTTTATCTAGTGTTGGTGAGCACTTAGACTGCAAGCATAATAAGTCCATCTATGTATAGAAACAAGCCTCTCGCCAGTGGTATTTAAAATTTCATGAGGTCATTTCTTCATTCAACTTTGAAGAGAATGCCATGGATCACTGTATATACCAGAAGGTCAGTGGGAGTAAGATTTGTTTCCATGCATTATACGTAGATGATATTCTGCTTGTGACTAATGATAAGGGTATGCTATATGAGGTGAAACAATTTCTCTCAAAGAACTTTGATATGAAGGATATAGGAGATGCATCTTATGTCATAGGCATAAAGATCCAGAGAGAAAGATCTCGAGGCATTTTAGGCTTGTCTCAAGAAACCAATATCAACAAAGTTTTAGAGAGATTTAACATGAAAGATTGTTCACCAAGTGTAGCTCCCATTGTGAAGGGTGACAAACTCGCTTTGAGTCAGTGCCCCAAAAATGATTTTGAGCGGGAACACATGAAAAATATTCCATATGCTTCAGCAGTTGGAAGCCTTATGTATGCTCAGGTTTGCACTAGACCTGATATTGCGTTCGCTGTTGGAGTCTTGGGAAGCTATCAAAGTAATCCAGGTATTGACCACTGGAAAGCTGCAAAGAAAGTGATGAGATATCTTCAAGGAACAAAGGATTACATGCTCATGTACATACAAACTGATTGTCTGGAAGTGATTGGCTACTCCGACTCAGACTTTGCTGGTTGTGTTGATTCACAAAGATCAACATCTGGTTATATTTTTATGTTAGCCGGTGGAGCTGTATCTTGGAGAAGTGCCAAGCAAACCTTAATTGCTACTTCCACTATGGAGGCTAAGTTCATTTCCTGTTTTGAGGCTACCTCGCATGGTGTATGGTTGAAGAGTTTCATGTCTGGCCTTAGAGTTGTGGACTCTATTTCTAGGCCATTAAAGTTGTATTGTGACAACTTTGCTGTGGTGTTCATGGCTAAAAACAAAAAAGAGGAAGTCGAAGTAAGCACATCGACATCAAGTACTTAGTCATAAGAGAACGTGTTTAAGAAAAGAAAGTGGTCATTGAACACGTCAACACTGAGTTGCTGATTGCTGATCCTTTAACTAAAGGCATGCCACCAAAGAATTTTAAGGATCATGTAGTACGAATGGGACTTGGTTCCATGATGTAATTTCATTGTACGTACATTTGTCATTTTCAATGAAACTCTTATTCAGTTAGATATTTTCTCATATGATTTTGTCCATATATTTATTTATTTTGAGAAAAATCATTCGATTTAGATATAGAATAAACATAAGGTTTATTCATTAAGTTGAGAGCTAGTGTTGAGAGACTTGATATATTGTGGTACATGAAAGATATTACTCATCACCAGAGGACCTATCGCCATGACTCATATATTATGTTTCTTGTTACGGTTGATGTTGAGTTAAATGGACCAAGTGGGATAATGTTGGAATGGCCCACGTTCAGGATCACATTCCATGTTATATTTGTATTTTATTCCCATTACATTATTTTGGAAAATTTTGTTATTTCTGAATTTGGTCCATTTTCCTTCCACATTCAACGCATATCTTTGCAACATATTTGCAACCACCTTCAGTAACAAATCACGTACCCATCCTCTATCTCACGTACTGATAACTTCTATCTCATATTTTGATAACAAGTTGGTTGAGCTCTGTGATGGACAGACTCTATAAATAGGATGAGATGCTCTCAGTTTTGTATCACCAAACTCACTTCTCTATTAAAAAAAATACACCATCTATTCAGAGTGAGTAAGGGTTTGGAAGAACAAAACTGCCTTCAGGTTCGTGTATGCGCGGCTTCGCGTTCGATTTGCAATGGCTAGAGGTACGCTCGTAATATTTAATTTCCATTGTTTGATCTGAATATGCCATTTAAATTGATTTGCATGTTTAGATCAGTACCTATTTAATTTACACTTTAAAGATAGTGAATGATCTACTATATAATTTTTGTGCTCTTAAGTCCTAACTCCTATTACTGATAATTCCTCGTATATTGGAAGCAATTTTATCATGTTCTTGATCTGCCATTTATTGTATCTCTTTACAATCCATATTTGCAGAACTTGGTCCGTACACTTTGGATTAACTTTAGGTATGCTCAGTCCTAGTTAAGCTCTCTATGTGGGGTTTTACTTTTACTAATAAATTTCTTAATACTTTTTATGTTTCAGAACATTGTTTGATTTTTTTCTTCTCCAGGCTGATGTTCATCATGGCATCTTTAGATGGTCAAGCAAGTCTGTTAGAGACCTCATGTAAGTAACTTGCATTAGGAATTTTTCACGTAAAGTAAATGTGTTTCCTCAACTGAAATTATTCAATTGATTAACTGTAGGTATCTTTGTCCTCAAAGGGGTTGCAGAGAAATCAATGGCTATCCTAGAGACTGTTCATAAGTAAATTCTTAACTCTTGGTTAATGATTTGCGCCTATATATCCTTGCTTTCATCTTAGTTTTAACTGCATGTTCATTGTTCAATATGAGAAAATATTCATTCCAGGTAAAGTTGCAAGCTACATACACTTGAGTTTTTTTTTCTTGATTCATAACCAGATTTGGACAAAATAGCAGCTAGACAATGCAAAATAGTATATTTTGCTTCTTTATCGAATGTTTAGAGATGTGTGAATAGTTTTGTGAATAGCTGAAATATGGGCTTTTGGTCCAAAACAATTTATCCTGCTTTTGTTTTTGCTTGTCTTTTTTTAGTGCATTTTTTTGGATTGGACTCAATTGGCATGTTTTCATTTTTTTTCTTATTTTTGTTTCTTTCATGCATATATATTTACTCATTTTAGTTACTGCATAGTATACTAATTACGCATTGGTAAAAATATTAATTATGGGGAGCTATGCTTAACTTTCTGTGTGTATTATGACATTTAGTAGGGATGCAAGTCGAATGGCTTTGAATTGCTTTGGAGGTTAGAATCTTACTGTATACTATATAGTTCTCACTTACAACATATCACTTTAAGCAGCACCATTATTTATGCTATTTAAATTTATTTTTATAACCATGAGACAAATTTATTTTAAGGCAGTGATTAAGTTAACAAATTCTTGTGCTATTTAAATTTTTCTTTGAACCATACTCATGTTCTTTCCCTTATTTTGCTCTCATGGCCTTTGAGGCTGGTGGAATTCTTAGGCTTTTGTTCTGTCTTGGCTTCCCCTATTGTTGTCCTGGTCTATTACTTCATCTCTGAGTCCGCAGGCATTCAGGGACAGGTTCTTATCTTTTTCTTTTCTGTTGATGATTTTTAGATAAGAAGAAAATTAGAAGACAAACTATATTGAATTTCTTATGATAAAAATCAACTCATATAATTTTATTTTTGAAGATGCAGAAAGAATGGACAAGCCAGCATACATGATGTGCGAGCAAGGGTTCAAGCTCATGACTTACTTGCCAGTCACGTGAAGTACTCTCTCTCTCTCTCTCTCTCTCTTTCTCTCTCTCTCTCTCTCTCTCTCTATATATATATATATATCATATGTAGTATTTATTTAGCCGAAATAGAAAATTTATCTTATGCTAATTTTTAACACAAACTTTTATTAAGTGGGATATCAAAATACAATACCTGATTAGAGCCAACATTAATTAAAAATACTTATTTACAAAATTATTTCAATGTTTTATCTAGTTTTAATTGAATTTCTCCTTTTATTATTGATCGAGATTTTTTAATTTTTGGACTTTGGATAATTTTGTTATTGTGTAGTTGGATGAGCTGAGGCAAATGTATGAGGAACAACCGGAATTTTTGGAAGAGGTGACTTTTGGTGTAAATATTAATTGAGTAGAAAAATTATATATATTTTCTTCATGATACATCTTTTGCAGGTTTCATCATTGCAACTTTCTTATACATTAAGCCATGTGAGTATTATAATAGAAAATGCTCCTTTTTAATTGGTATACTACTACTGGATCTTACGTTTAGTTCTAATATCTCTTGCATAGTTTGTGGAAATTTCAAATTTGCATGGCATAGTTTGTTAGCTTGATAGTACTTCAAGCCCTTTTCTTCACTTCATCGCATGCAGACCCTTTTATCTTAAATTCATATACATTGTTAATATACTAATGATTGATGACATTGTAAGCCCAAGCTAACCGTAAGTCCATAAGCCCACTTAACTTAATATTTCTAAAATAAATATCCAAGCAAGTTTTTATTTTCATTTTCCCATCTCTTTCATTGTATTTTGTTTTCTCACCACAAACCTTTTACGTTCATTCGTATATGACTAGATGCGGAATGCATATGGCATATACTCATATCACATGACTTCTCTAGTTCTCCTTATACCTCTGTATTATGTTTTGTTCATCTCTTTCTCTCTAATTCTTTTTTTTTCTTCTTATTTTCTATTTTAAAAATTAACATATTTGAGTTTCTAATGTCCAGCTTCCATGAGTAAAACATATGCATGATTCTATTTGATTAAAGCTTCTTTCTTATGAATTATGCCTAACAGAAATTGCACAAGGCTCGAAATACCAAAGTTCTTTGTATTCTTATTGTGGTTTCACTAACAGAAACTTATTGAACCTGCAGTGCTATATTTTCCGACAGAGTTCTTTGTATTCTTATTGTGGTTTCACATAGCATCATTGTCTCTCCTAACTAGTGAATTACTTGATACAGGGCCTTCCAGGAGCATATACTGAGGATGCAGTTTTGAATGCATATCCAAAATGTGAGACAGTGCCATGTGAAGACTGAGACTTCATTCAAGGTTTCATATGGAGTTTATATTCTTTTATCTTGGTTTCTTATAATAGGATATCATAATCAATAATTATAAATACTGATTTAAATATTAGATAATAATATTTATTGATTATATATTATCAATATTGATAATATTGTAATTATAAATACTGATTTTAATATTACATAATAATATTTATTGATTATTATCAATATTGATAATATTGAAAATATAAATTTTGATTATTAATTAGCCTACATTTTAATTGCAGGTTATTTAACATTTAACATCGGTTGTGACATAAGCACGATGTTAAAACACACATTTTTACATCGTTTACGACTACAACACTGATGTAGAAGCTCTAATTTCTACATCGGTGGTCAGGACCGTACCGATGTAGAAGGTCTAATTTCAACAACGGTTATGACATCAACAACGATGTAGAAGGTCTAATTTCTACATTGGTGGTCAGGACAACACCGATGTAGAAAACATTGTATTTCTACAACGGTCAATTGAGGACCGATGTTGAAACTTTTAACTTTCAACGACATCATACTCAAAAACGGTTGACCGCTGATGTTGAATGTCATTTTTGACCGATGTAAAAAGAGCGATTTGTCATTTTTGACCGATGTAAAAGGTGTGATTTCTAGCAGAGATAACTAATTATATATGTAGGGAATTCAATCAATCAAACTAATTTGATTCTAATAGTTAATCATCAATTCTAATCACATGTTTTTTATTCATGTATAGAGAAATTACTGCATAACGATGAATAAAATCCCATTGTGTTCTCATACTCAACATCATGATGAAAACAAAATGCGGAAACACATCTGGATTAGCCATAATGGAGTGATAATTATAATTTGACCCCTCATCAAGTAGGGACCATAACCTCTTGTATAGGTAATGACCATCAGTTACCCCAAATTTGATAATTATAATTTGACCCCTCATCAAATTATAATATTACTAATGATATCTAAACAATTAGCCTTTCATGACATATATGTCTTTAACCATAATTTTATATTGATTAGACCACTTTAATATTTTGGCTAATAAAATAATGGCCATAACTCATTCAATTATGTGTGATATATATATATATGTATGTATGTATGTATGACCCAAAATTGCTAACAATCTCTCACTGGTCACAAATATATATATGTTTACAATCCTTATGAATGTGTTAGACTTTATGAGCTCAAAATTTGCCATTACATGCCTTGAGCATTTTCCAAAAATCTTGTCCATTGATTACATCCGCACGTAGAACCAAAGCGGTTTTCATTGTATCAATCACAACTAAACCCATCAATGATCACTAATGCTAACAGAATCAAATGACATAGACTCATCATGAAATGTGTAGCATGAAAATTATGTGAAGGTGGCCTGTACACGTCTATTTTCAACTGGTCCTACTTTACCTTAATGAGATCATTTAATAACGTTAATGTACAAAGTGTAATAACTGAATAATAAACCACATATATATATATATATATAACCAAATATATCCAAAAGTTAATGTATGTGTCGCAACCTACCATTCGGCGGGGGTGCGAAAAGGCTAAAATCATGGGCCAAAGCGTTTGTCTCCAAGGGAGAAAATGAGCGAAGTCGCCACCAACGTTTATTTGAGGAAAATGCTAGAAAAACCAAAAAGACGAAGGTCTACAATTTTTGAAAATGAGGGTTCATGAGTTATTTACGCATGGGGAAGGTATTAGCACCCCACGCTCCTGTCACAAGGGACGACAACCTCTAATCGAGTGTGCAAAACATGACTTCAAAATTATGTATTTTCCCTTTTTATGTTTATTATTTTTTCCTTTTTATGTTTTTTCTTTTTGGGGTAGGCAAGGGTATTGCCCTCGCTCCTACGTATCCTTAGGTGTGATGAGGAAATCAGACCTGCGTAGTTCTTTAAAGTCTGGAAGTTTGTTTGTTAAATTGATTTTTATCTTTTTGAAAGATTGATTTTAGTTGCAAACAAAAATGCCATTTAAGGCATTGGAACTTGAAATGAAGTTTGAAAAGCGGAAAGAATCGTTAAGGTATTGAACCTTGAAACGATCTTCTCAAGTTTGAAAAACGAAGAGAATCGTTAAGGCGTTAGACCTTGAAACGATCTCTTGATTTTTGATGAAATGAAGAAGTTTATGAGTTGGTTTTATTTTGGCTTTTTTTTTGTTTATTAACCTTCAATCCCTTAAAGATAAATTGTGGCACCAACGATCGTTAAAACTTACATTACAAAAGAAAAGCGATTACTGATGATAGGAGAAGGAGATGAAGATGCACAAAACAATAAAAAAGACCCCTAGGGGTTCATGAATCATGTTCAAATTCTTAAAAGCAAACACTAATTGGACGAAGAATGAAGAACGAACGAAGAACTACCGAAGAACGATGTAGAAATCGATCGTAGTCGCGATTCGGTGGCGATTTAGCTTCTTTTTCTCTTATTCCTTCTTCTTTTCTCTTCTTTTTCTCAATGATGGACCTCTGGACCCCTTTCCTTCAGCCCCCTCATGCCTATTTATAGGAAATGAGGGGTGGAGGTTGCACAGCAGCTCGCCTTGCTTCCTCCAGAAGTAACCTTTCTCGCCTAGGTGAGCTGCTTACTTCAGCCCTAAGCTTTCTAGTGGGCCCAGGGGCTGAAAAATGCCCCAAAAGTGTCCTTTTCCATCCTTTTTGGTATTTTGCTCATTTCCTTCCGAAACACCGAAAAACCTTACAGATTGCGTGACAATTGGTGTTAAGGAGCTCAATTCGGCTAGCAAGAATCAAAACTTGAGCAAATGATAGTCCCCGGAAAAAATTAGGGTATGATAGTATGCATACATAAAAACTAACATAGAACATAACATACATAAAAGTGACTAACTCCCACTAAACCAAAGATTTCTCGAACTGTAAAACACCCATGTGAGCAACATGCTCATGAAAGACCTTGGGTGGAAGTCCCTTAGTAAGAGGATATGCTATCATGGAGTTTGTCCCTAAGTGTTCTATGGAAATTTGTCCCCTGTACCCTTTCCTTAACAACTAGGAACTTGATGTCAATATGCTTTGACTTGGTCGAGCTCCTATTGTTGTTAGAATACAATACAGTTGATTTATTGTCACAATATAACTTAAGTGGTCTTTCAATTCCTTTCATAATTTTCAGCCTTATGACAAAATTTCTCAGCCATATTCATGATTTGATGCCTCATAGCATTCCACAAATTCTGTCGCCATAGTGGATAAAGTAGTAAGGGTTTGCCTGGCACTGCACCAAGAAATCGCACCACAACTAACATGAAAATGTAACTTGAAGTGGATCTCAAATTATCTAGGCATCCTGCAAAAATCTGAGTCAGAATACCCAATGATCTCCAACTAATCTGACCTCTTGTATGTGAGCATATAATACTTTGTTATCTTCAAATACCTCATAACCGTTTTGGCTGCTTTCCAATGATCCATTCCTGGATTGCTTAAATATCTGCCTAATACCCCAATTATGTATGCTATATTCGGACGTGTACATACTTGGGCATACATCAAACTCCCCACAGTTGATGCATAGGGAATCTTCTGCATTTCTTGAGTTTCCAAATTTCCTTTTGGGCACTGTTTGAGACTGAACTTGTCTCCCTTAGCAACTAAGTATCCTTGAATTTACATTCCTGCTTGCCAAACCTTTTACGTACCTTTTTGGTATAACTCCTTTGTGATAATCCTAGAATACCCCAAGATCGATCTCGGTGTATCTAAATTCCTTACAAAGGAGGCATCAACAAGATCTTTCATTTCGAAGTTTCGTGCAACATACCTATATCATTAATGGCAAGTAATATGTCATCAACATATAAGACCAGGAAAATGTACTTGATCCCATTGAATTTTTGATACACATAATCATCAACAAGATTCATCTCGAAACCAAATGAGAGAATTAATTGATGAAATTTGTGGTACCATTGACAAGATGCATGTTTTAGCCTGTATATGGATTTTGTCAGTTTGCAAACCATATTCTTTGGGTCTCCTGACACAGTTTTCTGGTTGCACCATATAAATTGTCTTATCAATGTTGCCATTGAGAAATGTTGTCTTGACATCCATTTGATGAAACTCTAAATCATAATGTGCAACAAGATCCATGATTTTCCTAAAAGAGTTTTTGGATGAAACTGGAGAGAAAGACTATTTAAAGTCAATCCCTTCCTTTTGGGTATAGCCCTTCGCCAAAGGACGAGCCTTATACCTCTCCACATTACCTTTGGAATCCTGCTTGGTCTAAAATATCCATTTGCAACCAATGGGTTTCACACCTTCTGGTAATGGGACAAGTTCCCAAACCTTATTGTCTTGCATGGACTTATACTTCTCATTCATAGCTTCAATCCATTTTTCTGAGTTGGAATCTTGCATGGCTTGATGGAAGTTGAATGGGTCATCTTCCATCATACCATTATTTTTCTCATGTTCTTGGAGATATACCACATAATCATCTGGAATAGCACTTCTCCTTTCTCTTGTAGATCTTTGCAAAAGTACTGGCTCATGAAGCATGGGTTCTTGAGGATCTTGAGTTTGTTCTTCATGAACGACCAAATTATCTTGAGTGGGAGATTCAATAACAATATCTTGTAGAGGTTCCGAATTTGCTTTATCAAAAGCAATTGTACAAATCGATTATGGAATCGTTACTGATTCTTCCTCTAAGACAAAGTCTCTAACTTTATTCTTCCCCCCAAACTCAATATCCTCAAAGAATGTGGCAGTTTTTGTCTCAAAAATTGTTTTTAATTTGGGATCATAAAATTTATAGCTCCTGGATCTTTCAGAATAACCAATAAAGTAGTTGCTCACTGTTCGGAAGTCCAATTTCCTTTCATTTGGCTTATAAGGCCTTGCCTTAGCTGGACACCCCTATACATGAAAATGTTTCAGACTACGCTTGCGCCCAACCCAAAGCTCATAAGGTGTTTCAACAACTGCCTTGGTTGGCACTTTATTTAAAATGTAAGTTGTAGTCTTTAGTGTCTTTCCCCAGAGTGACTCTGGTAAGTTAGAATGACAAATCATGCTTCTTACCATATCCTTAAGAGTTTTGTTTCGTCTTTCAGCTACACCATTCATGCTAGGTGACCCCGACATGGTGTATTGTGGGACGATTCAACATTCCTCTAGGTACCTGGCAAAAGACCTCGGACATTGTTCTCCTGAACCGTCATATCTGCCATAGTATTCACCACCACGGTCAGATCTAACACTCATGATTCTTTTGTTGAGTTGATTTTCAACTTCAACTTTAAATGTTTTGAACACATCTAGAGATTGTGACTTTTCATGTATAAGAAACAAGTATGCATATATGGAGTAATCGTCTATGAATGATATAAAATATTGTTGACCATTCCATGAAGGTGTATGAAATGGCCCACAAATGTCCGTATGTATCAATTCCAAGACATCTGTAGCTCTATATGCACTTAATTTCTTGCTTTTGATCTGTTTACCTTTAATGCATTCAACATAAATATCAAAGCTTGTGAAATCAATGGAATCCAAGATTTCATTTGACACAAGTCATTCAATTCTGTTCTTAGAAATGTGACCTAAGTGCTTACGCTATAATGCTCCGAAGTTTGTATTATCAATTCTACGCTTAGTACCATGCAATTCCACATCAAAGGATTTACCATAGGAAGCTACAGTATCAAGTAAATATAGATTATCATAAGCCAAGAGTGAACCAGTTCCAACAATATCTAAATTAAAAGACAACCTAAACACATTGTTTTCAAATGAACACTAATAACCCAATTTGTCCAAATAAGAAACTGAAACCAAATTCCATCTAAATGACGGTACAACAAAAGTGTCTTTCAAATCCAAATAAAAACCAGTACATAATAATAATCTAAAATGCCCTATAGCTTCCACCTCCACCGATTTACCATCTCCAACATAGATCCATCTCTTCCAGAATCAATTGGCTTCTAGTAGCTTAGGCAACCCTGCATTGAAACACTGATGTTAGTAGTGGCACCAGAATCTAACAACCAAGTGTTTCTAGGTACTAAAGCTCAATTGACCTCATAACAGATCAAAGTAAGAAACATACCTTTCTTTGCACTACAAGCATGATATTTGGTACATTTCTTCTTTACATGTTTAGGCCTACTGCAAAAGAAACAGTTGTCACCTTGATTTTGTTTCTTTTGTGCTAGACCCTTAGCAGCACAACTTCATTCTTGGGCTCCTCATTTCTTTTTCTTTTGCCCTTATCTTTGGAGGTACTCAAAACATGAGCACTTTCAGTCCTTTCTTGCTTCAGCCTTTCTTCTTCTTGCACACAGTATGAAATGAGCTCATTAAAAGACCATTTCTCCTTCTGACAGAGATCTTAAACGGACTAAACTATGAAGGTAGAGAAATTAGCACTAAATGAATAAGCAAGTCTTCTGGTAGCTCAAGCTTTACTACCCTTAATTTTGAAGCAATATTTGATATTCACATAATGTATTCCCTGACATTTCCTTTGGCTTGATACTTCATGGAAATTAAGTTCTAAAGAAGAGTACTTGTTTTCGCCTTATCGCTTTTTGCAAAGCGCTTTTCAATTTCAGCAAGGAATTCTTTGGCACTAGTTACATAATCTGAAACAGTACCCCTAGAGGCATCAGGAATGCCATGCTTAATGATCATAAGACTTATGCAATTTGAGTGATCTCACTTCTCATGAAGTTTCCTCTTTTCAGAGGTACTGGAATCCATAAGAGAAGGGGGTTTCTCAATCCTTAATGCAAGGTCTAGATCCATGCAACCAAGAACAATTTGCATGTTCTCTTTCCGGTCCTTAAAATTTATACCATTAAGAATCAGAACCGAATTCAGATCAGCAGATATAGAAGAACAACTGAAAAGATCAAAACAAATAATACAATAAGCTCACATAACAGTCATCAATGCATTTAAATAATGATATATCCCATCTCAAGATATCTAGTGCACCATTAACATCAAGTCTTTAGACAATGGTATTAATTGCTAGTGATATCTTTGTTGTAATGTTCAAACATGGATAATAAAAACATATCAAATAACAAGCCCATCTTTTAATGTGACTTATAATTCACATGCAAAACCTCATAATTATCACACATTTAACATCATAGGTATGTATGTAAATTAGTTAAATGGTAACTTTTCTTTGGGCCAATCACCATTCACATAAATAATCACACACGTTTACATTTCTCAATAACAACTCATGAACAATCTACACAAGAGAGGTCACTTTAGTGATATCTTGATTGAATTAGCTCATTTAAATGTTAAACAGTTAAAATGATATATATATATATAGTAATGATGCACTACGCACTATGTTTTGTCACTAACCTCTTGTATTGGTAACTGCCATTGGTTACCCCAAATTTGATAATTATAATTTGACCTCTCATCAAATTATAATATCAGTAATGGTATCTACACAATTAACCTTTCATGAATGTATGTTAGACAAGTGGCCTCAAATATCTTAAGAAGGGGGGTTGAATTAAGATATTACAAACTATTTCCCCAATTAAAATTCTACTTTGATTTCAATGCAACCAAGTTCCCTTAAAGATGAATTTCTAAATGATGATTCAAATCAAACAATTTGAATGTAAATGTAAAGCAACAATAAATAAAAGAGTTTAAGGGAAGAGAAAGTGAAAACTCAGTTTTATACTGGTTCGGCCACACCCTTGTGCCTACGTCCAGTCGCCAAACAACCCGCTTGAGAGTTCCACTATCTTGTAAAAACCCTTTACAAGTTCTGAACCACACAAGGTCACCCCTTCCTTTGTGTTCAGATCGCTTTACAACAAGAGACCCTCGGTCTCTTAATCCTTTTCAGAAGTAAGAAGAAGAGAAGAAGAAATCTCTCTTGAAAGAGATAGATTGTACAATGAAGCACTCAAATAACAATTTTGGCCAAGGAATGTTTTAGAGGATAAAACAATTTTTCTTTTGAGAGGATAAGACTTTTTGTTCAGAAAAACTCTAAGCAAATTCGAGTTCAAGACACATATATATAGGCCTTTGATGGCCATTCAAAAACCATTTGAACATATGTAACTCTTGGAAATTATTTTTTGAAAATCTCCTCTGGTAATCGATACAAGACTTGTGTAATCGATTATAGGCTTAAAATTTGAATTCTAACTATTATAAAATGTTCAATAACTACTAGTAATCGATTACCATCCAAGTGTAATCGATTACATATTGTAAAATTTGAATTCAAATTTCTAATAGTTGTTATAAATAGTTTCAAATGCTTGTAATCGATTACATGTTTTCAAAATTTTCAAAAATTTTTTTAAAGCATTTCAGGAAGCAATTTGGCCACTGGTAATTGATTACATCCTCTGGTAATCGATTACCAGAGAGTAAATCTCAGGTAAAAACATTTTAACTTAAATTCTTTGGCCAATCCTCTTGTTGTTTCAACTTGGAATTTCCTTCCTAAGACACTAGAGATTATCTTGATCATATATCTTGATTTTCTTGGATTCTAGTCTTGAATAAACCTTGAGAAGTGCGTGATCCTTTGGCATCATCAAAACATCAAAATATCTTCGCTTCTACAATCTCCCCCTTTTTGATGATGACAATTCCTGAAATCAAGACACAAGATAGAATATATACAAGATAGAACGTTCAATCATCCCATACTCCCCCTATGTTTTGGAATTTATGATCTCTTGAATTCTAAGCTTCTAAGCCCCGTTTCTCTCCCCCTTTGGCAACATCAAAAAGCCAAAGTGCATGGAGACTAACATAGCCATAGCCACTCTTTATTCGTAATCAAACATAATTCAGTCACAACCAGAATTAGTCAAACATAATGTTCTAAAGAAAACTCTCATTTAACCAACAACATAAATAACTAAGCAAAACAACCAAAGTCGAAAGTCTTAATTAAAGCCAAAATACAAGGCCAGAAAATAAGTACGGAAAAAGCAGAAACTATAACATAAATAACTAGAATCTATGAATCCACATGAGGATCAAAGCAACGCTGGATGAAGCTCATGTCATCTTCAAGTTGTGTGATACGAGTTTCCATCCCAGCAAAACGAGTATCAATGGTATCGATACGACCATCCAAGGAATCAAAGCGCTCACCAACATAGGTGCGAAGACCATGTAATTCTGAGAGAACTTCATTCATGAGGGCAGAGGAGTCATCTCTCTAAGGCAGAGCAGAGGGAGTGCATTCATCTTGCGGAGGTTGCGCATCCTTCTTCAACCATTTCCCATCCATGTCCTTACGGTAGCCGAAGGAATTCAAGGGAATTTCAAAATGTCGAAGAAATAAAGTCACAAGCTGAGGGTAAGGTAGAGGTGCACTAGACCGCAATGCCTTATGCATGTGGTAATGAATCAAATGGGCCCAGTCGATTGGACGACCGGTCAAGAAAGCCCACATCAGAATCAAGTCCTCCTCAAAGGCTTGAGCTAGATTAGAAGAACGAGGCATCAAAATTCTAACAATGATATAGTGCATGATGCGACAATCAAATGTCAATGACCCGGCAAGCAGTCTATCGGTCATATCCCCCTGGTCAATGCAGACCATGCGGCGGGCATCATGATTGGAGTAATCAAACTTCCAGTCATCAACAATGGTGCCCTCAAAAGGTGCACCCTGACTGGGTAGTTGTGTCAGAGAAAAGAAAAGAGACTCATCAATAATCATAGGGATACCATGCACCTCAGAAATTAAAGTTCCGTCCTGAATTTTCAAATTTGAGTAAAAGACTTGTACTAACTTAGGATAATATGGTAATTTTAATGACATAAAAGGAATCAGACTAGTGTTTTGAAACATTTGATAGCAATCAAATGTTTGCCCATCAAAGAATTCTAGGTCGAGATATTTAGGATAAAAAATTTGACGAGATGAAAAGAGAGAGGAGTACCGAATACGCTGTTCATCAGATGAAAACAATGTAGAGGATGACAAGGAGGGTGGAATTGATGTCGGGGACACTCTGGTGGCTACGGGACGTTGAGTTCTTGATGCCATAGCGGAGGAGGAAGATCCCTTTATTTTCTTGGATGATTCGGCCATTCTATTGTGTTTTGAGAATTTTGATCAGTGGAATCAATAGAGAATCGAAAAAGAAGAAGATTCGAAGTTGTGGGAGTTGATTTGGTGAAGAAACGAGTGAGATATGGTGTTTGGAAGTTTGGGGAAGAAGAGGCGCGATGAGGAAAGGTGTGGCTACGCAGCACTACTGGTTCATGTCATCTTTTATAGAGAGGACCACTGGTAATCAATTACAAGGCTGATGTTCTACTGTAATCGATTACACAGAGTGGTAATCGATTACCAGAATACTCTATGAGCCTTTTCTCTTAAAATTCCTAAGTCTATGTCTAAAATCATCATCAAACTCTATCAATCAATCATACTAACAAGAATTTAATAGTATTCAAGCAAAATCAAGCACGATAACATACTTAATCAAAAACACAATCAATCAATCATTAAACATAAATGTTTCAATCAACCAATCAATCCTTATTTATCCAAATCACTAACATCTAAGAGGCCTAATTCTCTTCTAATGGCAAAGAATGTTTCCTCTGGGAGAGGTTTTGTAAAGATATCAGCAAGCTGATTCTTTGTATCAACAAATTCTAGCACACAATCTCCCTTTAGAACATGATCTCTCAGAAAATGGTGCCTAATTTCTATATGCTTGGTTCTAGAATGTTGAACTGGATTTATGGAAAGATTGATTGCACTTGTATTATCACACCTAATGGGTATATGGTCAAGAAGGATTCCATAGTCAGAGAGTTGTTGCTTCATCCATAAAATCTGTGCATAACAACTGCCGGCAGAAATATATTCCGCTTCTACAGTGGATAAAGCAACACTATTTTGTTTCTTACTATGCCAAGAGACTAGAGCAGATCTAATGAATTGACAAGTTCCACTTGTGTTCTTTCTATCTATTTTAGAACCGGCAAAGTCTGAATCAAAGTATCCTGTTAAGGTGCATGTGGAATTCCTAGGATACCATAAACCTATATTCATAGTGCATAACAAATATCTTATGATTCTTTTAACGACACTAAGATGTGACTGTTTGGGATTTGATTGAAATCTAGCACACATACACACACTAAACATTATTATCAGGTCTGCTAGCAGATAAATAAAGAAGGGATCCGATCATACCTCGATATTACTGATTGAGGCCGTACCCGAATCAAATAAACATTAAAATGCAGTAACTAAGAAGTGATCCTAGGTCGTTTTCCAACGAGTAATGATAAACCAAATGTTCATAACAAATAGTAGGAAAATAGTAACGAATTGGGGGGGGGGGGTTGTTTGCTTTTGTAAATTAAACAACGAATAAATGTGAAATTATAAAATATCAGAATGAAAACATGTTGCTTCCCCTTGATTCACAAGCAAGTCTCTTATCCTAGGTTACGAGAGTTTATCCTTTATCAGTTCAACCACTTAATCCAACCCTAAATTAAATTACTAAGCGAAATTTAACATAAGGCATTCATTATGTGATTAAGCAACACATACACCAATTAATCATAAATGATCATTAAGCATGAACGTAAATTAAGTGCAGAGACAATTAATCAAGCACTAAGCATGCATGAATTAATAGCAACAAATTCAGAGTAATTAGTGAAGAGAAAAAACTGAACAGAATTTAATAGTAATAATAGAACCTCAAAGAGAACCGTGCTTGATCCTCAAGAGAAAATAACGCTGGAGACTTAGCCTTCCATTAATCAATAGAGAACGAAATTATGGATTGAAGAACAAAATTTTATTGCTGAAATGAAAAGTAAAAACAGGAATTGCAAAACGAAAAAGTGTCTAAAAGAAGAGAAGCCTAAAACTAAAAACGAAAACAGGAGAGAGAGAAGAGAATGGACTAAACTAGAACCTTAGTGCTGTTATATAGTTTTCCAGCCCCCAAAGCTTACAAATCTGTTTTAAATCCAAGCCCATAAATAAAATAAAATCAAATCTAGATAAGATAAAATCTAGATGAAATAATATCTAAATGAGATTAAATCTAAATAATATCTAGATAAGATAAAGTCTAGATAAGATAAAATTTTGTAGAATAAAATAGTCTGTCATCTTCAAGTCCAAGCCCAATTCTGGATTCAAGCTCAATGCTTCATTAATTTCTGAAATTAGATTAAAAACATCAAATTAGCTAAATGGGCCCAAATAATAAAACTGCCTAATTAATTTGACAATTAAGACTAATCAGTACTTAAAATGGTGCAAAAAGGGTTAAGAAATAGGAGAAAATAATGACACATCAATTGCTTAACATCTATTGACTGACCAGTTTCATCTTTATCTAAATAGCAAGCAATACTCATTGGTGTAGCCATGTGCTTAACATTTTCCATCCAGAATCTGCAAATTAATTCTTTGCAGTACTTGCATTGATTGACAAAAATTCCAGTCTTGGTTTGTTTAATTTTTAATCCAAGAAAGAAATTAAGTTCTCCCATCATTGACATTTCAAACTCACTTTGCATGTCATAAGAGAATTCCTTGCACAATAATTCGTTAGTAGATCCAAAAATAATATCATCAACATAAATTTGAACCAATAAAATATCATGTAATTTTCTCTTTATGAAAAGAGTAGTATCTACTTTAAACCATATAAAGCCTTTTCTAAAAGGAACTTACTCAGACGCTCTTACCAAGCCCTAGGGGCTTGCTTTAAGCCATATAAAGCCTTTTTTAATCTAAAAACATGATTAGGCTTGTCTGAGTTTTCAAATCCAGGGGGTTGATCTACATATACTTCCTCTTGAATAAAGCCATTTAAGAATGCACTTTTTACATCCATTTGATAAAGTTTAAAGTCCATTATGGATGCATAGGCTAATAACATTCTGATGGCTTCTAATTTAGCAATTAGAGCATATGTTTCCTCATAATCTATCCCGTCTTCTTGATTATATCCTTTGGCGACTAATCTATCCTTATTTCTAATAACTATGACATTTTCATCTAATTTATTTTTAAACACCCATTTTGTTCTAATGATTGGGTAGTTTTCAGGTTTCTCAACTAACTCCCAAACATTATTTCTTTCAAATTGGTTTAGTTCTTCCTGCATAGGTATTATCCAATTTTCATCAATTATGGTTTCTTTCAGATTTTTAGGTTCAATCAAAGAAACCAAAGCCATACTATTGAATATATCTTTAAGTGAATGACTAGTGGTTACCACTTTTGATATATCACCAATGATGTTGTCAAGAGGATGATATGTAGAAGTTTTCCATTCTCTTGGAAGATCGTCATTTGTTTTGACTTCATCAACTTGAGAGTCTTCATTGTTTCTTTCTCCTTTTCCTTTATGATCTTTTCCATGAATATGCATTTCTTCTAATGATTCTGAAATATCATCTAGTATATCCTTTCTTGGCAAAATAGCATTAGATTCATCAAAAGAAACATGAATGGATTCTTCAATAATCATAGTTCGTTTGTTATATATTCTATATGCTTTACTTTGCAATGAATATCCAAGAAAGATACCTTCATTAGACTTAGCATTAAATTTTCCTAAATTATCTTTACCATTATTTAGCACAAAACATTTGCAACCAAATACATGAAGATGTGAGATGTTAGGTTTTCTACCATTATATAACTCATATGGGGTTTTCTTTAAAATGGGTCTTATTAAAGCCCTATTCATGATGTAACATGCAGTATTAACGGCTTCAGCCCAAAAATATTTTGGAAGAAGAGTATCATTTAGTAAAGTTCTAGCAATCTCTTCCAATGACTTATTTTTCCTCTCAACAACTCCATTTTGTTGAGGGGTTTTAGGTGCAGAAAAGTTATGCTCAATGCCATGTTCATCACAAAATAATTCAAAATCTTTGTTTTCAAATTCACCCCCTTGATCACTCTTAATAGATGCAATCTTAAGATTTTTCTTGTTTTGTATAATTTTAGCAAGTTTCTTAAATGCTTGGAATGCATCACTTTTATCAGTAATGAATAATGTCCAGGTATATCTAGTGTAATCATCAACTATGACAAGGGCATAATAATTCCCTCGAAAACTCATAGTTCTAGAGGGGCCAAATAAATTCATATGCAATAATTGTAAGGGTTGAGTTGTTGAAACAATATTCTTAAGTTTAAATGAAACCCTTACTTGTTTTCCCTTTTGACATGCATCACATAATCTATCTTTTTCAAATTTTAGTTTTGGTAGGCCAATAACTAAATCTTTTGAAATCAACTTATTTAAATGTTCCATGTTTATACTTGCAATCCTTCTATGCCATAACCATGGATCATCATCCTTACTAAGAAAGCATTGATTATGATTTGGTTTTTTATTCAAATCTATCATGTAAACATTATTGGTTCTTAACCCTATATGCTTTATATTAGTATCATGTTTATGTTCAACGAGACATTTTTGAGAATCAAATGATACTAGATAGCCTTTATCACATAATTGACTAACACTAAGCAAGCTGTGCTTAAGGCCTTCAACAAGTAGAAAATTTTCAATGGAGGTTGAAGAATTCATACCTATTTTTCCAACTCCAAGAATTCTACCTTTGTTGTTGTCACCATAAGTTACATGCCCACTTTTCTTGGGAGAGATATGTGTGAATTTTGATGCATCTCCCGTCATATGTTTTGAGCATCCACTATCTATGTACCATCTCTTCTTCAAAGATATCTACATGATCAAGTTTGTGACTTAGGTACCCAAACTATATTGGGTCCTTATGTGTTAGTGTTAATTGAAGATCCTTTTGGGACCTGATGTGCCATTATTTTCTCCTATTTCTTAACCCTTTTTGCACCATTTTAATTATTGATTAGTCTTAATTGTCAAATTAATTAGGCAGTTTTATTATTTGGGCTCATTCAGCTAATTTGATGTTTTTAATCTAATTTTAGGAATTAATGAAGCATTGGGCTTGAATCCAGAATTGGGCTTGGACTTGAAGAGGGCAGACTATTTTATTCTACAAAATTTTATCTTATCTAGACTTTATCTTATCTAGATATTATTTAGATTTGATCTCATCTAGATATTATTTCATCTCGATCTTATCTTATCTTATCTAGATTTTATTTTATTTTATTTATGGGCTTGGATTTAAAACAGATTTGTAAGCTTTGGGGTTGGAAAACTATATAACAGCACCAAGGTTCTAGTTTAGGCCCCTCTTCTCTCTCTCTCCTCTTTCGTTTTTAGTGTTAGGCTTCTCTTCTTTTTTAGACACTTTTTCGTTTTGCAATTCCAGTTTTTACTTTTCGGTTTAGCAATAAAATTTCGTTCTCTATTGATTAATGGAAGGCTAAGTCTCCAGCGTTGTTTTCTCTTGAAGATCAAGCACAACTCTCTTTGAGGTTCTATTATTAATATTAAATTTTGATCAGTTTTTCCTCTTCACCAATTACTTTGTATTTGTTGCTATCAATTCATGCATGCTTAGTGCTTGATTAATTGCCTCTGCGCTTAATTTACGTTTATGCTTAATGATCGTTTATGATTAATTGGTGTATGTGTTGCTTAATCACATAATGAATGCCTTATGTTAAATTTCACTTAGTAATTTAATTTAGGGTTGGATTAAGTGGTTGAACTGATAAAGGATAAACTCTCATAACCTAGGATAAGAGACTTGCTTGTGAATTAAGGGGAAGCAACGTGTTTTAATTTTGATATTTTCTAATTCACATCTATTAGCTGTTTAATTTACAAAAGCAAACACCCCCCCCCCCCAATTCGTTACTATTTTCCTTCTATCTGTTATGAACGATTGGTTGACCATTGCTCGTTGGGAGACGACCTAGGATCACTTCCTAGATACTGCATTTTTAATGTTTATTTGATTCGGGTACGACCTCGATCAAATTTGGCACCGTTGCTGGGGAGCAATGTCCAAAGGTTCATAATAGCTAGTGATTTGTGTTTTATGTTTAGTTGTTTTAAGTTTTCGTGTTGTGTTAGTGTTGTTTAGTGTCGTTTAGTGTCTTGTTATTTTGTTTAGTGTGGTGTTTTGTTTTAGTTTTTCGGTTCAGTGCTTCCCCTGTTTCAGTTTTTGTGTTTTGCTGTGAATAGAGTACTTTGCGACGGATTTAGCGACCATTTTTGCTAATCTGGAAAACAGAGTAGTAGTGCAAATCCCTTAGCAACTAAATTAATGACTACTGTTGACAATTTAATTGGCGATTTTTTTTTTTAGTTAGGGTTGTTATTTTTGGCTGAATTTTGGTGTGGTAGGTTCTTTTGACTCATATTTTGTGTGAAAAATACCAGGAACACTTGTTGTGGCCAGATTTGAGAGATTCAAAAAAATTTGAGAACTTGTGTTTATCAAAACTTCAAACGGCCATAACTTTTGCTCCAGGTATCAGAATGACTATTATTATATATGTATTTGGGGTAGAAAAGAATTTCCCATACCGTAGCAACTAGCCAAAGGCCGGATGAGGTCTCTGGCTAGCCAAATTCGCCTGTTTACTAGTTTAAACTTTCCTTATGTAGTTTCCATAGTTAGACTTTGAATTTTTGCCTGAAAATTTTTTATCCATCTTGTCATGATTTTAGGGTGTTGCTCACAAAATTTCAAGTCATTTTGGATATCATTTGAGGGTAGCTGTAGTTCAAACCTACACTGTTACTTGCATAAGAAGGCAACTAGTTATGCATGCTGAATGTAGTATATGACTAGAGGCAATCCATCTGACCTACAACCCTTTGATCCTAGTTAGACATCATTTTATACCTTTTGAGCATCCTGATTTTGAACATTATAATTTTGAACATTTGAATTTTGAACATTCTGAGAACATGGCACAACCTCCACCCCGTGAGAGGACTCTAAGGGAAATGGCTGCACCTGATTTCACCTACGAAAGCTTGTGCATCCAATACCCTAATGAGGATGTCCCATATGTTCTTAAAATTGGACTAATCCATTTGCTTCCAAAGTTTCATGGCCTTGCAGGTGAAGACCCGCACAAACATCTGAAAGAATTCCATATTGTCTGCTCCACCATGAAACCCCCAGATGTCCAAGAGGATCACATATTTCTGAAGACTTTTCCTCATTCTTTAGAGGGAGTGGCAAAAGACTGTCTATATTAGCTTTCTCCAAGGTCCATCACGAGCTGGGATGACCTCAAGAGAGTATTCTTAGAAAAGTTTTTCCCTGCTTCTAGGACCACGACCATCAGAAAAGATATTTTAGGAATTAGGCAACTCAGTGGAGAGAGCTTATATGAATACTGGGAGAGATTTAAGAAACTATGTGCCAGTTGTCCTCACCACCAAATTTCTGAGCAGCTCCTTCTCCAATATTTTTATGAAGGGCTTAGTAACATGGAGAGAAGTATGATAGATGCTGCCAGTGATGGAGCCCTAGGAGACATGACTCCTACTGAAGCCAGAAATTTAATTAAGAAAATGGCTTCAAACTCCCAGACATTTAGTGCCAGAAGTGATGCTATTGTCATTAGAGGAGTGCATGAAGTAGCCACGAATTCATCTTCATCAGCTGAGACTAAGAAGCTTGAAGGTAAACTAGATGCCTTGGTTAACCTGGTAACCCAACTGGCCATGAATAAAAAATCTGCACCTGTCGCCAGACTCTGTGGTTTATGCTCCTCTGCCGACCACCACATAGACCTTTTCCCTTCTGTGCAACAATCTGAAGTAATTGAACAGCCTGAAGCTTATGCTGCAAACATCTACAATAGACCTCCTCAACCTCAGCAGCAAAATCAGCCACAACAGAACAATTATGACCTCTCCAGCAACAGGTACAATCCCGGGTGGAGGAATCATCCCAACCTTAGATGGTCGAATCCTTCACAACAGCAACAACAACAACAACAACCTTATTTTCAAAATGTTGCTGGCCCAAGCAGACCATACGTTCCTCCACCAATCCAACAACAAACAGTTGAGGCTCCTCCGCAACCTTCCCTTGAAGAACTTGTGAGGCAAATGACTATGCAAAACATGCAGTTTCAACAAGAGACCAGAGCCTCCATTCAAAGCTTAACTAATCAGATGGGACAATTGGCTATTCAGTTAAATCAACAACAGTCCCAAAATTCTAACATATTACCTTCTCAATCTGTCCAGAATCCCAAAAATATGAGTGCCATTACATTGAGGTCGGGAAAGCAATGTCAAGGACCTCAACCAGCAACATCTTCCTCATCCACAAATGAACCTGCCCAACTCCACTCTACTCCAGAAAAAGATGATGACAAAAATTTAAAGAGTAAGTTACTTAACAATTTTTATGCAGGTGAATCTAAAGAGAACCAGCATATCCCTCTTCCATTCCCTCCAAGAGTAATTTCCAACAAAAAAATGGTAGAGGCAGAGAAGGAGATATTGGAAACATTTAGAAAAGTAGAGGTAAACATACCTCTGCTGGATGCAATAAAGCAAATTCCAAGATATGCTAAATTCTTGAAAGAGCTGTGCACTCATAAGTGGAAGCTTAAAGGAAGTGAAAGAATTAGTATGGGCAGAAATGTCTCCGCATTGATTGGTAAATCTGTTCCCTAAATCCCTGAAAAATGTAAAGATCCAGGACATTCAGCATACCTTGTATTATAGGGAACAATAAGTTTGACAATGCCATGCTGGATTTAGGAGCTTCTATTAGTGTAATGCCTCTGTCTATTTTTAATTCTCTATCTCTTGGTCCTTTGTAGTCAACTGATGTGGTAATTCATTTAGCTAATAGAAGTGTTACCTATCCTGTTGGTTTCATAGAGGATGTCTTAGTTAGAGTTGGTGAACTGATTTTCCTTGTTGATTTTTATATTTTGAATATGGAGGAAGGATTTTCTCAAGGATCAGTTCCCATCATTCTAGGAAGACCTTTTATGAAAACTGCTAGAACTAAGATAGATGTATATGCAGGCACACTATCTATGGAGTTTGGTGATATAACTGTTCATTTTAATATTCTTAATGCTATGAAACACCCACCTAAAGATCTTTCTGCATTTCGTGCTGAAATAATTGACCATGTTGTTGATGAATACATGACTGGCCTTCATTCTAATCTGCATGCCTGTCACTCTTCATGCATTGAATCTGAATTTGTACTTGATCATATGTCTGAATTTGATGTTGAGAGTGAATCTGAAATTGATATTGATTACATGTCTGGTGATGTTTTACCTCTTGAGATTGATTTTCTAGAGTCAGATAAAACTAATCATGTTTCAGGAAGTACACATACCTCTGACTTTCTTTATGAGGTACAGGCTGAGAAACCATCTCTTTCTACCATTATCCAGCCGCTCACACTAGAATTGAAGCCTCTGCCATCAAATTTAAAATATGCTTACTTGGATGATAGCAAAAGTTTTCCAGTAATTATATTTGTCTCCCTTGCTGATGAGCAAGAGGAGAAGTTGTTATCAGTTCTCAAGAAGCATAAGAAGGCTATAGGCTAGACCCTAGTGGACATTCCTAGTATTAACCCATCCACATGTATGCATCGGATAAATTTAGAGGATGGGGCTAAACCAGTAAGACAGCCACAGAGAAGACTCAACCCGATGATTCTTGATGTAGTGAAGAAGGAGGTAACAAAGCTTTCTCAAGCTGGAATCATTTATCCTATCTCCGACAGCCAATGGGTAAGTCCAGTCCAAGTAGTCCCGAAGAAAATCGGCCTCACCGTGATAAAAAATGAGAAGGAGGAGTTGATTCCTACTCAAGTGCAGAATAGTTGGAGAGTCTGCATCGACTATAGGAGGCTGAACCAGGTTACCAAAAAAGACCATTTTCCCCTGCCATTCATTGACCAGATGCTTGAACGCCTGACAGGTAAATCTCACTACTGTTTCCTTGATGGTTTTTCTGGTTATATGCAAAATCACTATTGCTCTTGAGGATCAGAAAAAGACCACATTCACCTGCCCCTTCGGCACTTTTGCCTATAGGAGGATGCCTTTCGGCCTGTGCAATGCCCCTGGTACCTTCCAGCGGTGCATGATTAGTATTTTTAGTGATTTTTTAGAAAATTGCATAGAGGTGTTTATGGATGATTTCACTGTATATGGATCCTCTTTTGATGTTTGTTTGGATAGTCTGGAAAAGGTTTTGAATAGATGCATTGAAACTAACCTTGTTCTAAATTTTGAAAAATGTCATTTTATGGTTGAGCAAGGTATAGTTTAAGGCCACATTATTTCCAATAAGGGCATTGAAGTAGACCCTGCAAAAATTTCTGTTATTTCACAATTGTCTTACCCCTCTTGCGTGCGAGAGGTGTGATCTTTTCTTAGTCATGCAGGATTCTACAGGCGTTTTATAAGAGATTTTAGCAAGGTAGCCCTTCCACTATCCAACTTGTTGCAAAAGGAGGTGGAGTTTGACTTTAATGATAAATGCAGAGAGGCTTTTGATTGCCTCAAAAGAGCACTAACTACCACCCCCATCATCCAGACACCCGACTGGACAGCCCCTTTTGAGCTTATGTGTGATGCATCAAATTATGCATTGGGGGCTATCCTTGCTCAGAAAATTGATAAATTTCCCAGGGTGATATATTATGCTTCTAGGACTTTAGATGTTGCCCAAGCGAATTATACTACTACTGAGAAAGAGCTACTAGCCATAGTTTTTGCTCTTTTTGTTCTTATTTGCTTGGTACTCGCATTATTATTTATACTGACCATGCAGCTTTAAAGTATTTGTTGAAGAAGGCTGATTCAAAGCCTAGGTTGATCCGATGGATGCTCTGGCTCCAAGAATTTGACTTGGAGATCTATGATAGGAGCGGAGCACAAAATTTAGTTGTTGATCATTTGAGTCGGATCGAACGTGTGTTTGATGAGGATTCACCCATTCGGGATGATTTCCCGGATGATCATTTATATATACTGTATAGTATTTCTGAATTCTCTTTCTACTCCCTGGTTTGCTAACATTGTCAATTATTTAGTTGCTTCTGTTTTTCCTCCCTTAGCATCTAAGGCTCAAAAAGATAAAATTAAAAGTGATGCTAAGCATTTTATTTGGGATGACCCCTACTTGTGGAAATTGTGTAGTGATCAGGTCATTAAACGATGCATTCCAGATCATGAGACTGACTCAGTCCTGTAGTTCTGTCATTCTTCCGCACCGGGAGGTCATCTGGGTGTTCAAAGGACAGCTCGCAAAGTGCTTGACTGTGGCTTTTATTGGCCCACCATCTTTAAAGATGCGTGGAAGATCTGTAGCACTTGTGAGCAGTGTCAGAGAGCAGGAAGTGCACTTACATGGCGACAACAAATGCCTCAGCAACCTATGCTATTTTGTGAGGTGTTTGATGTCTGGGGCATAGATTTCATGGGCCCTTTTCCTGTCTCTTTTGGTTATGTTTACATTCTCCTTGCAGTTGATTATGTTTCAAAATGGGTGGAAGCCAATCCCACTAGAAATAATGATGCTCAGGTTGTTGCAGATTTTGTCAGATCTAATATGTTTTGCAGGTTTGGAGTACCTAAAGCAATCGTTAGTGATCAAGGAATCCATTTTTACAACAAATCAATGCATGCCTTGCTTGAAAAGTACGGGGTTGTACACAGGGTATCCACACCATACCACCCCCAAACCAATGCACAGGCAGAAATTTCTAACAGGGAGATCAAGAGAATTTTAGAGAAGATTATGCAGCCAAGTAGGAAAGATTGGAGTACCAGGCTTAATGATGCTCTTTGGGCACATCAGACTGCCTACAAAGCACCCATAGGAATGTCTCCTTATCAGGTTGTCTTTGGAAAGGCATGTCATCTTCCAGTGGAGATTGAGCACAAAGCATACTGGACAGTGAAGACCTGCAACTTCTCTATGGATCAAGATGGTGAGGAAATAAAGTTGTAACTGAGTGAGTTAGATGAGATCCGCCTAGAAGCGTACAAGAATGCCAAGTTCTACAAAGAAAAGACCAAGAAGTTCCATGATAGCATGATAATTAAGAAGGACTTCAGGGTTGGGCAAAAAGTGTTATTGTATAATTCTAGGCTTGGACTCATGAGTGGTGGTAAGTTGAGGTCTAAGTGGATTGGTTCTTTTGTTGTTACTAATGTTTTTCCTTATGGTACAGTTTAGATCAAAAGCGACTCCACAAACAAGAACTTCAAGGTCAATGGACACCAACTTAAGCCATTCCTCACAAACTCTTCTTTAGTGGACGTAGTGGTGGAAGAGACTTCCTTACTCCACCCTACTCTTCCTCCACCATGACTTAGGGAGTTTTTCTTTTCCTATCTCCTTCTTTACTTTTATTACATTTTTCCGATTCTATTTGATGGTTTAATTGCTTTTAATCTTTTAATTGTGCTACATTGAGGACAATGTGTTGTTTAAGTATGGGGGGAGTGTTCTTTGGTTTTGCTAGTTTTGTGGGTTTTGTTAATTTTGTTAGTTGTGTTAAATTTGTTAATTTTGTTAGTTTTGTTAGGTTTCTAGTTTAATATTTTAGGTCAATTCTGTTTGAATGTACAACTTTGCATGTTTTTCTTTGAATTATAGGATATGTTCAAGTAATGGGTAATTGTTTTGAAAGTAAAAGTCTCTTGACATTTTGTGATTTGAAAACCTTGTTTTTCCTCTACATGTCATGATAGTTTTGAAAGCTCAATTTGAAAGTGATAAGTTTACCTTTGTGAGAATTTGAGCCATCCATCATCATAATCATTTGGTGTGTTTTGCCCCATTGATTGCTTGCACAATAGCCTTGGCTTGATTCTTGTTGATGCTTCCTAATTCACATGCATATTTGGAAATGATTTAGGCAATTTTGTTCTTATAAGCCTCTAGCCAAATGGACTTACCTTGAATTAATTCCTTTGATAGCCCTTTTGAGCCTTGTTTCCCTTTCCTTGTTTTGAAGCTCACTACAAGCCTTAAGTGAAAAACCATGATACCACCTTAACCTTAAGAAATTTTGGAGCTTTGGAATTGTTTTGGGAATAAGTGTGGGGGGGTTTTGTTGGATAACATGTTTTGTTGGCTATGCTTCATGATGTATTTTTCGGCCATACTGATGTGCATTGTATATAGGTTAAATGTTGGACATGCTGCTGAATGATATGCTAGTTCTCAAATGCTACTGTTAAAAAAAATTGCAAAAAAAAATTCAAGTTGAATCAATTCGAAAAAAAAGAAAAAGAAAAGAAATATTGGATCCTTGTGTGTTAGTGTTAATTGAAGATCCTTTTGGGACCCATATCATTTTAATATTGTTGCAATTTATCCTAAAATAACATGTAGATGTGCCATGCCTTTTTCTTCCACAATAAAAATAAGTGAGGAAAGAAGAATTATATTTTTGTGTGGAAGCAAAGAAATTTTTATAAAATTTTTGTTGTTTTTCAGGTTTATATCCTATTCTTGCCTTATCAAAGACACATCTTTGTTTTCCTAATATGACATCTAGGTTATTTTTACCAATAGAAAATTTAGCAAGTGAGTTTTTCAAATTTTTAATTTCTTTTACATACTTGCTACAACAATTACATGAATTAGATATTATTTTTTCATTAGGAATAGTAGAAACATAAACTTTATCATTTGATTTAGAAATTGAAACTTCAGTTTTAAGATGATCTAATTCTTTATTTAATTTTGAAATTTCTTTTTCTAAATCTGAAATTGTTTTCTTAGAAGATGAAACTCACTTTGCAAGTTTGATTGATTCTCTATGCAAATCAGCAAATGCATCTTGTAATTCATCAAAAGAAATGGATAAGTTGTTATTTGAAGATGTTACCTCTTCATCACTTTCATAACTTTTAGCCATTAGACTCAGGTTTATCACTTTATTTTTTGAATCCTCAGATGATTCTATATCATTGTCATCCCATGTGATGTAGGCCTTCTTGGCCTTCTTTTCACTAAAATTTTTCTTTTAATATTTCTCCATTCTTTTCTTGAAGATCAGGCAATCAACCCTCAGATGTCCAGGTTGATTGCATTCATAACATTTTGGAGTAGAGGATGAATCTTCTGTCCTTCTTTTAGGTTTAAAATTTGGTCTCCTTTGATTTCCTCTGATTCTTAGGAACTTGTTGAACCTCTTTACAAAAAGGCTAAGATCATCATCTTCATCCAAATCAATTAAGTCTTCCTTATCACTTTCTTCTTGGATTTAAGATGAAGCTTTAAGAGCAATTCCCTTCTTTTTCTTATCATTTTCTTCGTGTTGATTTAATCTCAACAGTTCCATTTCGTATTCCTGTAACTTTCCAAATAGTGTAGCAAGAGACATGTTAGTTAAATCTCGTGACTCAGTAATGGTTGTTACCTTAGGTTGCCATTCTCTACTTAAACATCTTAATACTTTATTTATGATATCTTCATTTGGAAAAATTTTCCCTAAAGATGCAAGATGATTTATTATATGTGTAAACCTCTTTTGCATGTCTTGTATACTTTCATTTGAATTCATTCTATATAATTCATACTTATGAGTTAATGTATTTATCCTAGATATTTTCACATCTGTTGTGCCCTCATGTGTTACTTGTAGGGTATCCCACATTTCTTTTGCACTTTTACAATTTGATACCCTAAAGTACTCATCCATTCCTAAGGCAGATGTAATTATATTTTTGGCTTTTAAGTTGTATTGCACTAATGTCTTTCCTTCTTCACTCTATTCTTCCCTAGGCTTTTCTATGGTTTTACTTCCTACCACCATAGTGGGAATATAAGGCCCTACTTCTATTGCATCCCAGATATTTAAATTTATTGCCTCTATAAAAATTTGCATATGGGTTTTCCAGTAATGGTAACCCACTCCATTGAAAATAGGAGGCTAATTTATTGAATTTCCTTCAGGAAATAAATAGTTTGATGAGGCCATTATTCTTGAAGCTTCTAAACTTTATACAAGAATGAAGCTCTGATACCACTTGTTAGACAAGTGGCCTCAAATATCTTAAGAAGGGGGGGGGGGGTTGAATTAAGATATTACAAACTATTTACCCAATTAAAATTCTACTTTGATTTCAATGCACGTTCCAAGTTCCCTTAAAGATGAATTTCTAAATGATGATTCAAATTAAACAATCTGAATGTAAATGTAAAGCAACAATAAATAAAAGAGTTTAAGGGAAGAGAAAGTGCAAACTCAGTTTATACTGATTCGGCCACACCCTTGTGCCTACTTCCAGTCCCAAGCAACTCGCTTGAGAGTTCCACTATCTTGTAAAAACCCTTTACAAGTTATGAACCACACAAGGACAACCCTTCCTTTGTGTTCAGATCGCTTTACAACAAGAGACCCTCGGTCTCTTAATCCCTTTTCAGAAGTAAGAAGAAGAGAAGAAGAAATATCTCTTGAAAGAGATAGATTGTACAATGAAGCACTCAAATAATTCCTTATTGAATTGCAAGTGTTTTGGCCAAGGAATGTTTTAGAGGATAAAACAATTTTGCTTTTGAGAGGATAAGACTTTTTGTTCAGAAAAACTCTAAGCAAATTTGTGTTCCAAGACACATATATATAGGCCTTTGATGGCCATTCAAAAACCATTTGAACATATGTAACTCTTGGAAATTATTTTTTGAAAATCTCCTCTGGTAATCGATTACAAGACTTGTATAATCGATTACAGGCTTAAAATTTGAATTCTAACTGTTATAAAACATTCAATAACTACTGGTAATCGATTACCATCCAAGTGTAATCGATTACATATTGTAAAATTTGAATTCAAATTTCTAATAGCTATTATAAATAGTTTCTAATGCTTGTAATCGATTACAAGACTTGTGTAATCGATTACATGTTTTCAAAACTTTTCAAAAAAAATTTAAAAGGTGTTGAGACTTTTTGGTACAAGGCTGCAGGCAAGGATCTAAATCATGGTTTGAAACAACTGTTTGATGACATTGGTGCTTTGGAGATGGTTGACATTGCTAGATGTGAAGGGCATGTTCATCTCTATGTTTTGCACCCTGTTTTAGTACTTGAGATTGGCCATTTATTGATCCTGGGGTAGCGAATTGATTTAAGGGGACTGAAGGTAATGGAGGGAATGATGAAAATGTTGAAGAGAATATTCCTGATGCAAATGTTGGTTCTACAACAGGTACTTTGAGTTTTTATTTTTGTAAATGCTTCAAATCGGTCCCTTTTATTTGTTATAGTCTTGATAAAAATTATGATCATTTTATATCAACATGTAGGTAGTTCTGGTGCAACAAAAGATGCTGATGTTACAATAACCTTAAATGATTCGGAAGAAGAAACCAATGAAAGAGAAGGGTTTGTGGGGAAGTAAATGCACCTACTGAAAATGCGAGTGTCCATTTAAAGGGTTCAACATCTACACAAAAAGAAGGTGCTAAGGCAAGGAAGAGGACTTCAGATAAATAGTCGCAAACAAAGTCAATCAAAAGGCCATGAGGAAGACCGAAAGGTTCAACATCTACAGAAAAAGAAGGTGTACTACCTCCTGAACCCCAACCTGAAATTAATGATGATGTACAACATGAAGTCCTTCCACAACATCAACACATGGAAATGGATGATGATACATACAACTTAAAAGAGTTACACACTAAATCAAAAGATGAGGATGGGTCCAAAATAAGACAGGAACATCCAGTGTGGGTTATGCATAATGATCTGAAAGATTACATGTGGGTAATGAGAACTTTGTTTCCATGTAGACATCAGTTCAAGGAGGCTGTCATGACATATGTTGTTTAGTCAGGTAAAAATTTGAAATTTAACAAAAATGACAAGGTAAGGGTAAGAGTTGAGTGTAAGGATGGATGTCCATGGTCAATTTATTGTTCAAAATTGGATGGGGAAGACACTTGGTAGATAAGGACAATGAATGATGAACATTCCTATAGAAGAGATTATAGAGTTAGAATGATGAAATCAAAAGGGCTAAGCAAAAGATTAGTGAATGGTGTTAGAGAGAACCCAAACATCAAAGGGTCTAATTTAAGAGAAAGGGTTCATAAGTTTAACTGTGGAGTGTCAAAGACAACTGCACTAAGGGCAAGGGCTCATACAAAGACTCTTATACATGGTTCATTTTCATAACAATACAAGAGATAAATGACTATAACCATGAGCTGATGAAGTCTAATGAAGAGTCAACTGTTGATTTAACAACACATCCTTTTGAAGGTAATTTAGAGGAATTAGAGAACAATAACAGTGATGTCAGCCTTGCATTTCATAGACTTTACATTTGTCTAAAGGTATGCAAGGATAGCTTTTTCAAACGTATACCAATAATTGGTTTGGACAGTTGTTTTTTGAAAAGGCCATTTGGAGGAGAGTTTTAGCTGCAGTTGGAAGGGACCTGAATGACTAGATGTTGCTAGTAGCTTATGCAGTGGTTGAAGGTGAGAATACCAACTCCTGGAAATGGTTTATGGAACTTTTGATCAAAGACTTGGGAGGTACACATTTTTTTGAAGTATACCATCACATCAAACCAATAAAAGGTTAGTCATATTACTTTTTATCTTTTTATGTTGGTTCATATTAGTCCTTTATCTTTTTATGTTGGTTCAGATTGATCCCTTATCATTTTAAGATGGTTCATATTGGTCCTTTATCTATTTATGTTAGTTCAAATTAATCCATGAATTATATGACTAATAACACATGCGATATTTCAATGTTATGGTTTATTGAATGTTATTGAAGAGCTGCTTCCAGACATCTCTTAAAGATTTTGTGTGAGGCACATGTATAACAAATTCAGAAATAAGTTTCTTGGTTTGAAGCTTAAGTTGTTAATGTCAAGGGCTGCCAAAGCAACATGTGTGCATGCTTATGAGGATGCAATGAAAGAGATGAGAAAGGAAAACAAAAGAGCCTTCAAATATTTGTGGAAAAATCATCCTGCATGGTATTAGAGTAAGTTATGGTTCACTGTGGACTCCAAGTGTGACATTTTACTTAATAATATGTCTGCGTCATTTAATAACATCTTTCTGGAAGCTAGAGAAAAGCCTATTGTGTCTATGTTAGAGAATATACACATCTATCTAATGGAGAGGTGGGACACCAACTCAAAAAAGGTTGTTGCATGGGAAGGTAGTGTATTAGCAAATATAAAAAAGAGATTGATGTTGGAATCCAGGAATACAAATAATTGGCTTCCCAGGTACTGTTTTGGTTTTTTAGGCTGCATATGTATGATTTTTTAGGTTGATTGAATGTATGGTTGTATATACATGTATTACCCTAATGCAATGCATTGATTTTGTAGGATGGCTAGGGACCATTTGTTTGAAGTCATACTCATCACCCAACTTGAAGACAAATTTACAATGAACTTGCAAACTCAAGAATGATCATGCAGGAAATGGATGCTTACAAGCAGACCATGTGTGCATGCTATATGTTGCATGAATATGAGGAACCTAGACCCCGAGGATTACATCCTATACTTTTACAAGAAATAGGCATATGAAGCATGCTACTAGTACATTATCCACCCTACTGATAGGGATAATGTTTGGGACATTACTAAATTCACGGATTTGCAACCACTTCCACCCAAGAAGATGCCTGGTTGGCCTAAAAAATAAGAAGGAAGGAAGGAAGCTAGAGAAACATCTACCAGTAGTGCAAACAGGATGAATAGGAAAGGAGTAAACAGGCTGTTATAGGAGGTGTGGAGAAATTCTCCACAACCGAACCACTTGCCCATTAGGGCCCTGGCTAGTTGAAGAAACCCAAACCACTATAGATGAACAAACCTAACAATAAACATCCACAACAAATATATCCCAAACAACCACTGTCGCACACACACCGAAACCAACCTCAACTATCCACTAACATCCACCACTACTAGAAAAAACATTTTTTATGATGGTAAAACGATGACAGTTCTCCAATAACCTTCTTAGTATATTAGATGGTGACAATATTGTAAATATTGAGTTTTTCAATGAAGACAATTTTATGAAAACCGTCTTAGAAACTATCATTTGACGACGATTTTGCCAAAACCGTCTTAGAATGATTGTCATTCTAGTTTAATTATTTTACTCTAGACTCACCTCACTTGCTTTCCTACTTTTCTCCTCTCTCTCTCACCTCACTTGCCAAAACCATCTTCTTTCTTTTTACAATGGGTCATGGTTGCTTTCTTGCAAACTAGCCAGGATACTTTTAATTGATTGTGAGCAAAACACTAATGACTCCCCCTTGGCAATATCAGGTATGACTAACATTGATTTCTTATCTACTTCATTGTTATAAATTATACTGATATTTTTTTTTTGTTTCTCATTGTTTGTGTCTCTTACATTCTTGTGCTTATTTAGCTTGCTCTGAAACCTAGTCTACTTCATGTTTTCCAAATGCTAGTTACTAGCCCGTGCAATGCATGAGATTTTGCTTTAGATAAAATTTGTGTAGATTATTATTATTTTAGGAATTAAATACATTTACATGTGTACAAATTATGATATAACATTATATTTATTATATATATATATATATATATATATGTTAAAATTTTTAACTCTGGTTCATTCTATTAAAATTTTATGTGTTAAATGATTTAATTGGAAATTAGGATTGTACTAACAATGAAAAGCTTTTTTACATTGTCAAAATAATGTTTATATCTACCGATTTATATCTGACTCTATCTTTATAACAATCTTCATATTAAGGGTTGCTAGTTCATTCAGATAATTTCCCAACAATCTCCACTATAGCAAGCAATATATTGCTCTCTTATCAAGTTACATCATTGCATATTCCAATGCAATCCTCACTTGTTTGCCATTTGTATAATTTTTTTTAACTACAAGGTAATAAGCCTAATAGAATCATTACCAAGCACTAGGAGTAAACATCAAAAATATATAAAATATGCTTTATTTGAACTAAGCCCTTGATACTTGATAGAGAACAGGGAACTTGCCTTGCAAACAATAATCATTAACAGAGGAGGAGGCAACCAAATTAGGAAATAATAGTTTGTTGCACATATACTTATAATCATGGGTAAGGAGGATGCGGGGGATTAGATTAGTAAATGATAGAAGTATGATATCAAACCTCATATATTACTATCATTTTGAGAGAAGGTATTTGCAGTTTGGTTATTTTCTTGTTTCAATGATTTTGATTGAGATGGATTGAAGTGAAAGAAGCATAGATTTTGGCAAAAGTGAGTCTTCAGGCAGCCAACTTTTCGTGATAAAGTAGGAAACTTATAAGTTGGTCTGATGAGGCAGCCCACATTTCAAGATATGGAAAGAAACTTCTAAATAGATCTATTATCAAGATACACAATCTTCCTAATTTTAAGTTAAGTTCTTCAGGAAAGACAATTATATTTTGCATAAAGTAATTGTGTTCTTCTGGAAACAGATTAGGAGGGATTGAGAAGCGGTGAGGACTCCGTGGATTTATTCAGCCAGCCAAAAAAATGATAAAAGAAAGAATACTTTCTGGAGAAAATGTGAATGCCTAGAATCAATTTGATTGAAAGTGAACATATAGATGGAGAAAAGGAGTGACATGGATACAATGAAAAGAGTTTATTAAGTGAGTGCCTCACTTTTGAGAGTGAAGACTCTAATTTATATAACAGGTTGATTTATGTTGATTTTGCTGTTATATTTTGTTTGTTTCTTCTCCCTGCTTTTTTATGCGCAGACTATCACTTCAAAGCTAGGGGCACTCTATATTAAAGGATACTTGTTTTGAAATGTTTTGTAAGTGTTAGTATAGTAGTGCTACAATAGACATATTTATGATAAGATGATATGCTTATGCTTATGATTTTGACTGCAATATAGCAAATTTACTTTTGCAATAAAGGATTAATTCAATTGAGTTGTTGGTTTGGCATGCTTTTGTGAACTTCTATGCTATATTCCATCTATTTTCTCTCTAGCCTTATGTAGTGGTCTGAATCTTGGAGTGCTAGACTTCACCATACAACTTGTAGAAACAAGAGCAAAGCATGATGCTCTCCTGGCATTGATCATTTTCTCTTTGCAATATGTCCTAGTCAATAAAAAGGGGTAAGTCGTGACAGGTGTTACGACTTTTGAGTTAGAAGTTGTAATACCTATTATGACTTCCTAATTTTAATTGAAGTCGTAAAATTATTTATGACTTTAGTTAAATTTTTTTTACGACTTTGAAGTCGTAAATATTTTTTATTTTATTTTATGACTTTGAAGTCGTAAAAGTTTTTTTTTTTGTTTTACAACTTTGAAGTCGTAAAACCTTTTTTTTAATTGTTAAGTTTTTTGTTTTTTGAAAAATATAAAAGTTTATATTTTTTTACAATTTATTTATTTTTCTAATTTTTTAAAATTGTTAAAAAATTATTTAAATGTAAAATAAATCATTTTAATTTTACTTATTAAATGTTTTTATTTAATATGGTGTATATTTTTTATGATTATATTTTATATGTTATTAATTTATTTTAATTTTTTATTATTTAAAATATATTATATATTTTTAATTTTTTTATTTAATTTTTTTGTTTATTTTAAATTTTGATAATCTATTAATAAAAATACATAATAAAAATAAAAGAAGATACTAAAAATTTGAAACACTTTAATTTAAAAATTGATGACATTTAAATGAAAATTACATATTTTTTTAAACTAATAATAAGATGATGTCCCACGATGAGTTCTTCTAGATATGTGTCTCAATTTCTCATCTTGTTGAACTGGATTTACCTATGTTTGTTGTCCTCTTGATCTATGACCTCTATCTTCTCTTGTTCTAGGATGGTCATGTGTAATTGTGTGTTATTGTTGTTGAGGAACATGATTACCACAGTTGTCATCATCATCATCATCGTTATTGTTGGTATTGTTGTTATCATCATCTTCTTCTTCATCTTCATGACCCATGTCACGCATTTGAGTTGAGTAGGTAATGATGAATGATAACAAGAGTGTTGAGAGTGGTGCCAAAAAATTGTGATGGTTCATAAAAAACATTTGAGGTGGAAGGAACTTGAAATGAGTATTGAGGCATATATGATAAGAATTCTAGTGTTTGAAAACTTTGTTGACATCCTTAAGATGTGTATCCAGAGAAGGTTGTTGATTGATATTGTGCTTGTGATGGATGATGTTGGGGGCATATATCCAGAAACATGCACTGGAGGTACATTTGGTTCAACATACGATTAATGTTGGTGATGACTAGGATAATATTATGATTCAAATTTACAAAGTTAGAAATAATAATGAATAACAATATCAATAATTTTTTAAAATTGTAAATTAAATTTACAACCTTAGTAGATAGTGTTCCTTCACGCGATATATATCGTCTAGTTTGACGTATATACCATTGCATGTATTCTGAATTTTCATGCAAAAGACCTTGATCCATTTATTCTCCCTCTCATATCTATGTCATGGAGTTGATCTAGGTTTGTTGAGTCATCTGAAATAATATGTCGTAGTCCAAATTGTCTCATGACATGCCATTCCACAATTACAAAGCATGAGGTGGAATTTTGCTAGAGGAATCATTGATACCTCAACGTCATTAATTAATGACCTTATTTCTGGTGTCATAAGGAGTCCACAAGAGCTGTAACACATACATTATTATTGTCACATTTATAATCAAATAGGAAACAGAAAAAAATAGTTAAGTCATCAAAATTAAGAAATGAACATCATTCATGTATAATCTATTAAATATGACACGTATCAATCTCACTGAATTAGTGGGAATATTTGTTTGGGTCGTTGGACAAGACCACCTTCGAGCAAGAGAAAATCCAAGTCCTTCTTGTATTTCTTCCATGGATAGGTGATCTATCTTTGGGGCAATATATTTAATGTGGTCTCATGCCTATGATTGTAGCAACAACAAACATCCACATCCACTGATTTCTATTTGGTCCAGCTTCATAGCTTGATCTAGAGCTCGAAAAAGGGATGTTAATATTGTTGCACCCTAATTGTAATGACTTGCCTTAGTTAAATTTGACAATAAAAGGAAATACATAAAATGAATTCTTGCACCTGATGTATTTGGCATCAAAAAGTTGCCTATGAGCATCATGATATGAGCTCTAACATGTTGTGCATCATCGGGAAGTTGCTAAAAAATTTTCCACAACTAGCTTAGATAAATCATTTTACCCGTTACATACTTATTTGGTGAAGTTTTCCCTAGTAATGCCTGATAAAAACATGTACATCATCAGTGACGATACTGATTACTGGCAATCCATCAATTTCAAGCCTAACTGTAGGGCCACATCCTGTAAAGTAATGATTGTCTCTCCATGTGGAAAATGAAATGTGTGTCTCGGTTCTCCAACTTTCAACCAACGCACTAACAAAATGCTGGCTAATATCAACTTTTTCAACATTTATAACATGACTGAAACCAGCTAAAGTGATTAGATTTTACCTGATTATCTATCCGATCCAAGTGGGTAAAAGCCCAAGCAGAATTATACCTTGGATGAATCATTTTCTCTTGGCCTTCCCACACTTGATTTGAAATATGATTGTCTTGTAAGCGCAACAATGAGCCATCAATTGGTTTGGGTTGTGCATGTGTCATTGGTTGACAATGAAGAACACAAGAAATAGATAGAAGGATGAAAATAACAATGGAGAAGAATGAAAGTTGGGTGGTGTAAGGTAATGGTTGACACAAGTATTGATTTTTTGAAAAAGTGTTTACCTTCTGATATCTTAACTTGTATAATATTTATGCATCACCTAGAGTCCAACAATATACATAACTTATAATTGTTTTAGTGGTTTGTGATACAAGTTATTATTGACTAGCTTTATTTCTGGCAAGATTCCACGGGTATGATACATCATTTCATGTAAGAGATACTATAAGCATGCTTCACGAGATAGGAACTTTGACTAGCATTTGCATCCTTTTTACACAAAACTTTGCTTTTATACTATTCATGCATGTGCAAGCTTCACGAGTGCAAGATAATCAAGCGTACAAAGCTTTAATTTTAGCCAATTTAGCACCCTCTTCTAAAGCTAACATGTGCAAACAATAACACACTGCACGAGAATCATAAATGGAAGGCATGTGCATGCTTCACTAGTGCTAAGTATTGCTGTTTTCTGCACTTTTACTGCTGCACATTGATTGAACAACACACTGCATTATTTCAGCTTCATGTAAAATTTCAAAATGGTGCAGTTTTATCATGCATTTTCCAGCACTTTAACTGGATTCTCTGCACCTAATATTGTTTCATTAAACAAGGTTTATGCAATCTGCAATGAAAATGCAAAGCGAAATGGTGAAACGAATGCAGTTGGGTGGACTGAAGTGCATGTTGAAGTCGTGAAAATTCAAACGACTTCAAAGTCATTGAATTGCCTACGACTTCACTATTCATGGATGAATGGTGTAGATTCAACTATGGAGGAAATGGAGGGTGGATCTTCTTTGCCAAAGATGTAGAACATGATACAACTTTTTTATTCGTGTTTTTAATATATTATAAACATTAATATATTTTATGTTGATTGCAGGGTTAGTTTAATTTATACGTGTTAAATTAATTATGTTTTAGTATTAGTGTTTAGTCATTATTAATTTAGGGTTTAGTTAGATAAATCATTATACATGTTAAAATAATTTTGTAGTTATTATTTTATGTTTTAGTATATTAGTGTTTAGTTATTATTAATTTATAGTTTAATTAGATAAATCATTATACATGTTAAATTTGTTTTATTTAGTTATTATTGCATGTTTTAGTATATTAGCGTTTAGTTATTATTAATTTAGGTTTTAGAATATTAAATTAGTTAAACAATGTATTATTTTATGGTAGTTATTATTATTTTTATTGATGGTGGGTGCAGTACTTAGTATTAACTATTTACAATACTGTTCACTTCGATGTAATTTATCAAAGGAGGTATCATTTCATACTTTTAATTCACGTTTACACAATCTTGTATCTAAACAGTAGTTGGTTCTCTCATCACATGTTACTTAGAATGTTATCAATACATTTTTTTTAGAGTTACTTACACAAAATTATGAATTTTTATTGCACTTTTGTATTTGTTTAACAATTTTTAATGGTTTTTTAATGATAGACACAAAATTATTTACATTTTCACTAATAAATTACTTTTGTATTTTTTAACAAATGGCTAACGAAGAACCCATAATAAGAGATAATGTTAGCGATCTCAGTGATGACGAGAATTAAACAACACGATTTTCATGAACATGGTGAACCAAGAAATCAAAGTGAGTCATTTTTATATTTTGAAACTATTGGTAGCCAACTTTCAGAAAATCAAGAGTACTCAAATCCTTATCAAAACAGAGGGAGTGCTATTACGAATGACCTTTACGAAGGCTTGACATTTGAATCAAAACAAGAAAAATGTCATTAAAAAATTTCATTTTATGCATTCATTTAATTTTGATGTGATTGAGAACACGAGTGACAAGTATGTTGTCATGTGTAGTCAATATGGTAATGGATGTTATTAGAGGGTGAGAGTATCGTTCAGCAAAATACGCAAGAGGTGGGAGTTGAATAAATTAAATGGTATTCACACTTACACAAATTCTTTCATATCACAAGATCGTGTTAGGTTAGACTCTTCTGCAATTACTCATAATATTGTTCATTTAATGAAAACAAATCCTGGTATCGAAATCAAAACTTTGATTGCAGACATGCATCAACTATTTGGTTACACTATTTCATACAAAAAATGGAGAACTAAACAAAAATTTCTTGAAATGACATTTGGAAGTTGTGAACAATCATACAGTTACCTGCCTGTATGGTTGATAACTGCTCAACATTTTGTACTAGGTACTATAGTAATATAAAAAACTTCATCTTCAATAGAGGAAAGTGAGGATGATTCTCCTAGGGTGATTTTCAATCGTGTATTTTAGGCGTTTAACCCATGCATTGAAGACTTTAAATATTGCAAGCCACTTGTGCAAGTAGATGAAATATTTTTAACTGGCAAATATCGTGGTACTTTGTTGACTGCCATCGGACAAGATGGTAGTAGGAACAATTTTCTACTTGCTTTTGCAATTGTTGAGAGCGAGACTAAAGAAGCCTGGATGTGGTTCTTGCATTATTTATGGAGATATGTTACACCGTAACCAAATTTGTGTATTATATCAGATAGGGGAATCGGTTTGCTTGCAGCTTTACAATCGGAATGCATTGGGTGGAATGGACTGGATGTTTCGTCTGTGTATTGCATTCGACACATTGCATCAAATTTCAACAAATAGTTTTAAAATGTTGAATTGAAAAAAGAAGTCATCAATATGAGTATGCTTCTTCCTATTTCATGAATCATATTTTTGTTTTATTACATTTTCACTATATTTACTACTCATTGTTTTATCTTTTGGCATAAAATATGAGATGAGGAAACCATGATTTGAGGCAAAGTTGCTCGCAATGCTAGCATAGTTTCCACAAGCAACAAATTGGTTGAATCAAATTCCCAAGAGTAAATGGACTCAAACCTATGATGAAGGAAAATGATATGGCCATATGACTACTAACCTTGTCGAATGTATGAATTCTTTTTTGAAAGGAGCCCGAGCATTACCTATTATTTCCTTAGTGAATGAATCATTTAATAAAATAAATGATTCATTTGTTACTAATGACATGAAAATCATGAATATGATAAAGACAGGACATAGGTACTTTCAAGACGTATATGTCATGATGCAATAATTTGGAAGTGTTATAACTTCTAACTCAGTAGTCGTAACTCCTGTCATGACTTATCCCCTTTTGGGTATTTTTTAAAAAATTCACCCCAATTGAAAAATTACGCATAAAATTGTCGTGGAATTCAGGAAGGTAGATGATTGAGGGCAAATTAGTGGCAAAGGGGTTCACTCAAAGGGAAGGGGTGGACTTCAACGAAATATTCTCTCCAGGCGTAAAACATTGTTCAAGTAGAGTTTTTCTTGCCATTAAAGGTCAATTCAGTCTCCACCTTGAGCAAATGGATGTAAAAATATCCTTTTTACATGGTGAGTTAGAGGAGACAATATTCATGAAGCAGCTATAAAAGTTGTGTTAGAACCTAAGACATTAGATGATGTCAGGTCCCTCAAAATCTAAGTTTTGATGATAACATAAGTATTACAAGAATATACCATCCATTAAACGTATGGTAAACCTCATAAGCTCATATGACATATCTCTAAGTGTCCACAAACCAGAACTTGTTTTTATTAAAACTAATATACAATGTCCAATATGCTGTAAAGAATTAAGCGTCCAAACTATTTATGAAAATCAATACCAAAGTACTGAGAGCTTTGTGCGTAACTTATACAAATTGATTTACATCTTAGTTAGTTAACATCCAATATATATATATATATATGATGTTTCAAATAAGAAAATTTTTAAAATAAAAAATAAGAAGAATTGATTTTAGCCATTGGATTATAACTACAAGAAATTGATGACTGAGATTAAAATGATTTTAATCAAATCATATGCATGTTTCCTCATCTTCCTCTAATGTTCCCTGCTCCTTCCACGATTCCATGTTCACATTGTTGCTTGTTATTCCTATTTCTTCCAGCAATTGTGACTGCGACTTACAATTCTGCCACACAATGAGCAATTTAGCTCCTCCCTCAGTATCGTTGAGTTACTTGACATATTTGCATATAGAGTGTTGCACATGATTAAAAAATTTGATGGCATCTTCATTGACCAAAAACATGGTTCAACTTAAGACCATGAAGGTAATCCAATTTGATCAGGTAAAGGAAATAGTGACCAATGAACATTACTAGAAAATAGGGTTTTAACATCGATTATTAAGTCACTACTGGAAAATAGGATTTTAATATCGGTTATTAAGAACTTTCAACATTAGTTATTAACCGATGTTGAAAGTACTGACATTGAAAGTAATACCGTTAACTTTGGTTTTGAAAAACCAATGTTAACATAAAAATGACGATATCAGTTTTTAAAAAAATTGATGTTATATAGTAAGAATTATAAAAAAAAGTCATATATATCTTCATAACAACATCAATTTTTAAAAGCCAATGTTGTATGTTCAACAACAACATCAATTTTATAAAAATTGATGTTGTGAATGAAACTTAACATCGGTTTTTTAATATATACATACAACATTGATTTTTAATAAAAACCAATGTTTTTTGGATTTTTTTAATGTGTTGTCTATTTTTTAATAATCCCAAATTAACTTGCAAATTTAAAAGCAAAACCACAGTAGATAATTTTCATTTTGTTTTCAAACAGTTTTTAATAGAAATTGCATAAAAAATTGAATATTTACTATGAATGAAAAGAATACTTAATTGTAAAAAATGTAAATTAGCTAAACTACAATTCCAAAATTACTTAAACACTAATTGTTTCATTTTTACCTTTCAAATAATAGGTTGCCCTGGATGCGAAATGCCTTCAATCTCTCTAGTTCCAATGGTCTAGCATCATTAAAATACTGCATGATATAATAAAACATAAGTTTATACTATATAATACCAATTATAACAAAATGAAATATGTTTGAATTAAACAATTACCGTTTCTCAATTATTCTTAAAACTTCCTAAGATTATAGTTGACATCCAGTTCATGACGTAATACTCACACTCAGTGCTTCCTTCTTTTTCTATTACACTAAAGAAATTATGAAATTTAGATATTCAATCTTAAGTACAAATTAGTCTACACAGTATTAAAATATAACTAGAAGCATTGTTTAAATGACTTACTTTAACAACAATCCACCTAGCAGTAGCCTTGGATTTACTTTGTGGAGTATCGTCAAATCCTTTCAAAGTACTGTTCAATACAAACATGAATGCATATTATATAATTAAAATAATGATGTTCCTGACTAATGCTAATGTAAATGTGTTGAAAAATATAACTGACTTATTAATAATTCCTTTCAGGTAGTTGTTTGGCCTATTATGCAACGAACAAAACCAGATGACAACATTTTCCTTAGGCAAAATGACAACCATTTGCCAATATGCACCGTAGTGGAGAACAATATAAGTTATTATACTATTATATATTATTTAAATTCATTTATTCAGATTAACTTACCCATTCAAGTAGGCTACTAGGTATACATACCTCTTTGAATTTTGCATCCAGTTCTTAATATAACTTTCTGATTCAAATTACAATTGTCCAGATCTCTGTATGGACCGTGGCTTGAAGAATCCATACACATCGACATTCTCCGCTCACATACTTTTCTCAGTCATATGTCTATTGTTGTTAAAATAAAGTAAATTATGTACGAATTAATTTAAAACAATAAGTTAGACAAAAACAAAGGTGTGTGACAAAGATTAGGGCAAGATTACATCTCTAGGACAGAGTTGGGGCTAGTGTGAGTCTTAACCCACATAAGTCACTACTAGTATGATTCTTATTTTGAAAACAATCACCATTGAATGATCGTTGGTTGCAAAAGAAGGCTCCAGTCCAATGGTATGACTCCTTATTGCCCAACAAACACATTTGAAATTTATCCCTTGTAGTCAAAACAATGATAGACTAGAGACAAACTAAAGAGTGTTATCTGCTTTCCTATTATGTCTCAATGGACATACAGAGAACACATAAGATTTGATCACTGAACATAACACAAACACAGCCCAATGGAGCCAACTATGGAAAAGTGAACAAAGGCAATTGGGGCTGGGCTTGACAAAGTGATAAAGCAAGGCAAAAGCCAAAACAGTGGCAACAATGGCTTGTGTGCAACAGCTTAACTCCTTAATCCGAGCTACACCTTGAGTTTTCTTTCTAACCTTATAAGTCTTTTTAACTCCTTTGTAGGGTTATGTTTCCCTTGCTATTCTACCTTTCTTTAATTTGCACTAAATTCAAAGGCATCTTCCGCATATTCCAATAACTTACTGTTTTCACAAACAAAAACAAGTTGATATCAGCACTTTTAATGAGACTCAATTGAAATATAATTGAACTGATCGATGAACGTGAAAAAGAGATTCTTACAACATTTTCCTTGGTCCTTGATTGGAGTAACAACACCTGTTTTCCTCCAGTCCATGCTAGCAGGAATCTTAGTCACACTGTCATGTGACATACAAAAATGATGTTTCTGTTGCTGTCTCCATGCTATGTTCCTTTTTCTGACCATTAGTTAGTAAAGCCTTAAATTCTTCATTATGTAAGTCCGCAAATTGGTTAATGCTAAGGTTCTAAGGTTTGTCCCCAGAAGCATTTAAAGACTCGGATGAACTCCACGCTGTTCTTGAATATTTGGAAACGTTTTTCCTTGTCAGCAACATCCTTGTAAACCTTACCTTACTGTGCCATCCACTTCTCATGTCTCTCAGAAGTGCAGGCCTCAGGCAACCTGCGAGACATTACGTGAAATGACCACACAGTGAGAACGAGGAACAGAACTAAAATATAGTTTTGGCTAAATGAATGTAATCAGAGTATTGGGTTTAGAGGAGCTTGTTGAAGTGTTTGTTACATAGACAAAGAAAATTGACTTAATTTGCTGCCAAAGCAAAGGCAACTACAACTAATTTATAGTGGTGACTGGCTACTTAATTATTTTCTTTCTACAGGGTGTTTGTCTTTCATAATTCACCAAAAGTAAAGTAGTGAGCACACTTCACTTTTGACTTTCAACTCTGATCAGATTCTTACCCGCACTGAACGATGAGTGCCATGCTAATTAATAATTCTTAGTTCTATATCTCAACGTGTACAATACACCTAAAATGTTGAAGTAAGAAATATTATGATAGTCGTCTACATACATATGATACATATGTAGGTTGAATATATAATATAGAATGAGAGATTTTTAATCAGATCAGTTTCGAATTTTCCTTTAGCCATGCTTGACTCTGTTATAAAAAGGCAAATGGGCACAAAGGGGATATATCATATATACTAATATATAATTAACTGGCTTTACCCTAGGTTATAATGCTAGCTATACTCATAATTAAGTTTGGCATAGATAAAGTGAGAACTTTTTGGATGCAAGTAAATGTTTTAAATAATTCGATATGGAGCTACAGGCCAGTTAAGAATAATTAGAGTAGCTTTTATGTGGGAATGGAGAGTATGTATGTTTTTGGAATGTGGAAAGATTCCTATAGTTGATGACAGATTTTCCTCATGGAGAATAAGAATAGGTTACCGTGCTGAAGGCCGCAACTCATCAATACAATCTCTCCCTTACTTCTTTTGGTCCCACACGATTCCATCACCCATCTCCTCCGTGCCCCTCGGGAAGAAGAGAAAATTACGTTAAATTATACTAATTATCCCTTTTTTTTATATAAAAGAAGGCATGTTAAGCATCACATAATGAAGAGAATCCCAACTCGGCACCCTGAACATATCCAATGCAGAACGCCAAATATATTAATTAAAAAGGTTCAAAAACATGGGGGGACATAAAACCAAAAACCAAACCCATGACAAATTTGTTCCTATTAAAGCCAGAAACAATAAATTAGGGAATAGAATTCCACCAAAATGAGTTATGTATGGAAATTCCGTGCAAGGTGAGCCTATCTGCACAAGTGTTGCCTTATCATTATGTGACCAACAACGAAATCCATGTCAGAAGTGAGGAGCTTGCAGTTTTTCCATATGTTTTGATGCACCGGGGGACTATGTTTTCATTGGAGAAAGCCTTTAAACTAGGATGGAATCACACAATCCAACCGCAGCTTATGCCAACCCTTCACATGGGCAAGTTCAATAGCACAAATGGCTCTGATAAGCTCATCATACAGGGCTTTTTATATCCGAACATTGACAGCAAAAACAACCTAACGCAGCAGCATTACTGTCTCTATAGATGCCACCGCAGCCTGCCTGACCAGGAGCCCCTTTCGTAGTCCCATCAGTATTGCATTTCACCCACCACGCTTTAGAGAGGAAACCAAGACACCTACTTGATGATGGTAGCTTTCTTATGGTGACGAATTAAACTACCGAAAAACCATGGCAATGTTGAAGTCAAGAATGGAGGAAGATATGGAACCCTTACTGACTTTTTTTTTTTTGAAAGGCAAATTATGGTATTACATATATGGTAAAGATAAAAAAAAAAGAAAAATTGTACAAGGTGTACTCCAAAAAAGTATCTCCCGAAAGCACCCCATGTAAGTACCCCTGCTATGGAATCTAGATCCCACAAACCAAAAAACACCAAAACATCCAAGCTAGCTCAAAATACATGCTAGCCAATTTGTGCACCAGGAAGAGGAAAAAATACCAGGGCCCACAAGATCTTGACTCCGCTTCTGAAAATAATTCTATTACGAGAGTTCCATATATATGCACCAGCGTGACACATGCCAAATGAGAGATCTCATTCGCTTAGCTTTCCTGCCCTTAACAAGTTCAGCCATCTGATCGTATAACACTAGAATATCTTGTGGAATTGAAGTTGAGATGCCTAACCATCCAAAGATAGCATAGCATACCTTATTTGAGAGGTAAATTGGCAGCTGAGAAATAAGTGTGACTGATGATTTTCTTCAAAACCATTACAAAAGGCACATAGGTGATCGGTGGCAGTTAGATCAACATCACGTTTTAACAAATTTTCCCAAATTGGGGGGCGATTTAGAAGCAGCCTCCACGAAAAAACCAAGACCCTTGAAGGAACATCGTAGGACCAAAACTGTTTAGAAAGAAGTGTTATGCTTCCAAACCCAATAGTCATTTTGAGGCGACAGACTATTGACATTTCGAAGCTTCTGTAAAAAAACTTGCAAAGATGTCCTCCTCCCACACAAACAAATTATGCCTCCAGTTCCAATTCCAATTCTCAGGAGTCAGGATGAACAAAATCCATAACCACGTCAGAGACACGTGCATGTGTAGATTAGTGAAAATAAAATAAAATAAAATAAAACCTCTCTATTGAAACATTTTATTATTTTTCTACGGTGTTTTGGATATAAAATTAAAGCAAATTAAAATTGATTGATTGATTCAGTATTCAAATAATTATTCTATTATAAAATTAGTTAAATATTATAATAGTTGTATTATTTTTTTCAATTCCATTACGCATTACTGTTTTGTCCCATTTTTTAAATCTAGGCTTATATATATATATATATATATATGAACTTTGTATCTAGTTCCTAATAATTTTTTTTTTTTGCAATAGGTCTCCCATATTTGAAAAGCTTTGTGCGAGGTTCTTGCAGTTATAAAGGACCTCCTAGTTTCTGATGTAGCTGTTAAGTCTACATGCCAATAAGCTACCTGTGATGCATTGAATTAAATGTCACATGTAAGCTGATCATGTGTTGTCCGACATGACATCATGTTTTAATTAAATTTAAATGAAAAAAAATAGAAGATTAGGGTTCTTTATAATAAAATGTGATCATTTGAAAATAGGAGAGTTGTGTCTTCTTCCCTTAGCACTGGTTACCGTGATAGAGAAGATGATCATGATGATCTAAGATTCCCAATGTCCACCTCCGTATAGTGTTGGGTTGGCTTTGTTGAGAGGTGTTTGTGTGAGTTGAATGTTCTCCAGTCCAAAAAAGAGAATGACATCCATGAAAGCTTTTTCTTCGTCATTTGGGTCCTTATGCATTTGTTGTTGGTGCAACAAGCCAACGATTTAACTAACATCTTGGACCAAGATGCATCCAGACAAGATATTTTGATGATGTGATGAGTGAAATATAAGAAATTTTTACTTTTGACATAGTTGGTTTCTACTATATGTTAGTTTCTATTGTGTTTTATTTTAGAGTTTTTAGTGACTGTTGTATAATGTGCAAGAAGATAAGAGGTGTAAATTTTGGGTCTGAGATGATGATTTGCCAAAATATTTAAACCAAGGTTCCGAAAGTATTATGAAAGTTAATACTTACCTTTCATGAGTGGAGGAGCTGAAGCATAAGGTCATAACATCTGCACAAAAACTTGCATCACATGAGAAAAGAATTCGTCTGTATGATGAACAAGTTCAAGAATTGAAGAAGATGCTTGCAAAAGAAGAGGCTTAATATGAGGGATATGCCAACAATGTTGAAGAACTATAGAAAAAATAATAAAGCAACAGATGAAGACAAACATTGAGAGAAAGAGGGTGAATATCCTAGGATGCATTGTAGTCTCCCTTTGGGATTTGTTGTGTGTTGTCACCATTGCATTTGCAATTAAGTAGACACTGCTAACTATTGTTGTTTTGTTATTTTGTTTAGATGTATTGATTCAAATTGTGTTGTGATCAAATTTAAGTTTGTATGAACATGTTTAGTAATAAAACTTTTTGGATCAAGCCCCTGTTAAATTGCAAATTTTGTATCAGAGCCCTATATCAAATCTCTATTTTTATTCATTTAATTTAATTCAAATATGATGATACTATATTAGACAACACGTTGTCAACTTATGTGTCACATTTAATTTGACGTGACATCATATGTAACATACTTACGTATAGAGTTATTAGTCACATCAACAATTAACAAATTTTTTCTAACAGTAGAGACTTCGCACAATTTTTTTAAAATATTACGTACTTATCACAAAAGAAAATTTATCAAAGATCAGATATAAAATTAAAACATATATTAGAGATAAAAATATATATTTAAACATTTTATATATAAAAATCTATAATTGGTATGCAAGTAAGGATAACAATGAATAAAGTTGGGATAGAATAATATAGTACTTATGTCCATAGTTACACTTAAAAAATCCTCATACCAAACTCTTACCCACATGGGTAACTTAAATTAATACTCGTACCCTTTCTCGTTGGGTACCTAAATATCATACACGTTTAGCTAATCTTTATATAAAAATTTAATAAATAAATAAGTAAGTAATATTGATTAAAAAATGCAATAGTACTAATTAAATTAAATCCCATTTCAAAGATATTTTACAAAAACATAATCATGCATCATTATAAAACATCACAATAATAAGAATTATATCCAAAGATCTTTTACAAAACATAATCTCTTAGCAAATAAGCAATGTGGACTATTTTTTAAGGAACATATATAATCTATATCTATAAAAAAAAATGGTTTCGTTTTTCTTTTCTCGTTAATTAAGTAACATGTTCTATCTTAGCAAGTAAAAACTAAGGAATGTGATATTTTTTTTGATGGATTAAGGAACGTGATCTATATATAATCCACCAGGAACATTATATTATGATTGCTTCAACGCCTCTTTCGCTGAAGAGGAAATTAAAAGAGAAATTTCGATATTTATCATGATCCTCAAAGTAAATAAGCCCGAGTTTGAGAACCAATGATGATATAAGAGGGTTCATGTAGTAAATTGGAACACAATGATGATTCCTAAGAGGCATGGGCATGTGTAATTTTGTAGAATTGAACAATGCTTGCATAATGAAGCTAGGATGAGCATTTAGGTCAAGGGATCAACGTCTGTGGTGCGCGCTGCGTTTAAGACGAAAAATATGGTTGCTGAAGTCTTGACAAAGAGTACTGTGGATGTCACTGACTGACAAAAGGAAAATAAAACCAACTTTTAATAGTTAATTATTTGTGATGATATAAGAGATGTTTGACAAAGTTAATGCCGATTCAAAATTCCGTGAAGTTCGAACTTTTTATATATTTTCGTGTCACTTCCACGTAACTTCGTGTGCGAAGAATATTACGTGGTTTCCGTTTTTCAAAATACTGTTTTGTCTTTGACCATACAATCTTTAGATCACATGCATGTGCGCTTATATTGTTCTTAAAAAATGTCGCATAAAAGACATAGCCGTCTTTTATTATAATCAACAATATAGGCAAAGTAAGAAAAACACCGCGTGGAAAAAGTCAACACAGGAATATACTATCAAACAAGGTAGGCAAATGCATAGTGCTTAGTTTGGTCAGTGTTCAAAGTCAGCAGTACATATATATTGTTATATTATATTATAATTAAATGAACGTCATGGCCATGGTGTGGCAGTAGTAGTAGGTATTCCAATCCTTCCTATATAAAGAGGAAAACATTATTTGCAGAGATAAGAACATGAAACAAACGACTAAGCAAGATATATCACAAGATATGGCATTCAGCGGTTATTTCCTTTTGGGCCTCATAGCTCTTGTTATTGTTAGGTCTTCCAAAGTTACATGCGAAGAATTAGCAGTTAATACAGTTTCACCTATTATTGACATTTCACTCAGTCGGAACAGTTTCCCAGAAGGGTTCATCTTTGGGGCGGGATCTTCCTCGTACCAGTTCGAAGGTGCAGCAAAGGAAGGTGGTAGAGAACCAAGTGTATGGGATACCTTCACCCATAATTATCCAGGTAAGATCATGGATAGAAGCAACGGAGACGTCGCCATTGACTCATATCACCACTACAAGGAAGATGTTGGGATGATGAAGGATATGAATTTGGATTCATATAGATTTTCCATATCATGGTCAAGGATTCTCCCTAGTAAGTCGATTGCTTGCAATTAATTAATGACTAATTTGAACTAAACTTTGCCTAGTTAGATGTTACTCATATTAACCATTTTTTTTATTAATTATTATTCAACTATGTATCCACAGAAGGAAAGCTAAGTGGAGGTATAAATCAAGAAGGAATCAACTATTACAACAACCTTATCAATGAGCTAGTAGCTAATGGTTAAAATTTAAACTCCTCAACTGATTCAACTTTAGCGTACTTCGACTTTAATCTTGTAATATATCCTTATTTTTAATTAATTAAATATTAATATTTACAGGTATACAACCACTTGTGACTCTTTTTCATTGGGATCTTCCCCAAGCATTAGAAGATGAGTATGGTGGCTTTTTAAGTCCGCGCATAGTGTAAGTTTCAATTCTGAAACAGCTTATTTGTGTGTTTAGCGCATTTAACATCTAGATTTGAATATAATTTGTTGAACAAACATATATTGATCTCCAGGAAAGATTTCCGAGACTATGCGGAACTTTGCTTCAGGGAATTTGGTGATAGGGTAAAGTATTGGGTTACATTGAATGAGCCATGGAGTTACAGCCAAAATGGCTATGCAAATGGGCGAATGGCACCTGGTCGTTGTTCTGCTTGGATGAATCTGAATTGCACTGGAGGTGATTCTTCAACGGAGCCTTATTTGGTTACACATCACCAACTTCTTGCTCATGCAACAGCTGTTCGTGTGTACAAGACCAAGTATCAGGTTAGTTAATTTGTTCTTAACCTTTTAGATATGTTATAGGTGGACTTTGCCATATTAAATTTTACATTGAGCTAGAAATTAGAATAAGCAAATTACTCATATAAAGTTTGTTTAATATTTTTGTTTTATAACTAAATATTTAAATGCCATTCATGTAGGCATCTCAAAGTGGTGTGATAGGCATAACCTTGGTAGCTAATTGGTTTTTGCCGCTCAGAGATACCAAATCTGATCAAAAGGCTACAGAAAGAGCAATTGACTTCATGTATGGATGGTAAGAATTCCTCTTTCCCTTTATGTAATTTTGGTGTCTCCAAAATACACATACATTTATTGCCCCCAAAACTCTTAAATTAGAAATACAATGCACTAGTAGTACTTTCCAATTATACCTTGATATAATCCTTTGGCTTTGAAGGCTTCCATTCATTTCTCAAGCCTTAAATGGAGGGTCTTCACGGATCTATATACTAAGGATTTGATAATTCTAACTTATGATTTTCTTTATTTTTTGTTGAGAATTCCTGACTTGATGAGCCTAAAGTTGAATCAACATGCTAATTTTTTAATTTCAGGTTCGTGGATCCATTAACCTCTGGAGACTATCCAAAAAGCATGAGATCACTTGTGCGGACACGATTACCAAAGTTTACTGCAGAGCAATCCAAACTACTTATTGGTTCATTTGATTTTATTGGCCTAAACTATTACTCTACAACATATGCCTCTGATGCACCTCATCTAAGTAACGCCCGACCTAGCTACTTAACAGATTCTCTTGTCACTCCTGCATGTAAGGACTTCAATCTTCTATCATTCTATCAATTCCCAAAATTAATTGCATGTATACATTATTAAATATGATCATGACGACTAACTATGGTTTGTCTATTATGTTTTTGATTTATTACAGATGAACGTGATGGGAAACCTATTGGAATAAAGGTTCGTGTATACCCACCAAAACATGCAAATTCTCTACTAGTTCAATCCTTTTTTTATTAAATATAAAACTAACCTCTTATCCTAATTTTGCAGATTGCCTCTGATTGGTTATATGTTTATCCAAGAGGAATTCGAGATCTTTTATTATATACCAAGGAAAAGTACAACAATCCTTTGATTTACATCACTGAAAATGGTAAAATAACACTTGTCTATATGTATTTAATTTCCTTTAATACAATGTCATACACTGTTGTACATTTTTTTTTCCATATTCCTAAGCTATTGACATTTTTCCTAACTTATATTTTTCATTCTTTTTTTACTTTATAGGTATAAATGAGTATAATGAACCAATATTATCACTTGAAGAGTCTCTTATGGATATATTCAGAATTGATTATCATTATCGTCATCTCTTTTATCTTCGATCAGCAATTAGGTATGTAATATTTTATTTATATAAATGGTTTATGTTATTTTGTATTGATTACAACTTAATATATGTATTTTTTAATTTATCCATCATGTAGGGATGGTGCAAATGTGAAAGGATATTATGTATGGTCTTTGTTCGACAATTTTGAGTGGTCTTCAGGCTATACATCACGTTTCGGGATGATCTTCGTGGATTATAAAAATAATTTGAAGAGATACCAAAAACTCTCTGCACAATGGTTCAAGAATTTTCTCAGGAAAGAAACCAGGCTTTATAGCTCTTGTAAATAATATTAAGAAATTTGTTTTCCAAATAATGATTGTATTTGTAAATAATTATTTGATATTCTTTTATTCTATAGAGGTCCTATTGGACTTAGAGAGTAAATAGCTATAGAGTTATTTGATTATTCTTTTGTCTTAAAGAGGTCCTATTGGACTTGTAAGAGGGGAAATAGAAATTATTTAATTATTCTTTTATTCTTAAGAGGTCCCATGGGACTTTAGAGGGAAAATGAAGATGTAGATCTGTTGATAATAGCAACTATTGTTATAATAAGAATGAAACAAACTTTTTTCTTGTGATAAAGATGTCATTTACAATTGATTATATTGTTTAATTTACTGCATCTTATATTGGGGATTGAGTTAAAGTTAATTATTATGTAGTAAAACTTTGATTTCATCGTGTGGCTAGAAAATAGGGGAAAAAAAAATCTGTAAGCGCTACATCAGTGGACCGGTTTTATATTAAAAAAGCAAAGAACGAAAAATGTACTGAATTTAAGCCTACAAATATATCCTTTGAATACCATAGCTCAACAATAGCTTTATAACTTATGGCGAACTTACAGTGAAATTTAATTTGTGGGTTGATATTAATATGATTGCGTAACTTTATTCAATTTTTCAATAAAATGTTTTCACTATTCTAAATGATAGTAGGAGTTAGAATCAACAATTAAGAGAGGGTGTAATCCAAATTTCCTCTTTTTTCAAGATGTATATATTATTAAAAAAGTTTTTTTTAGATAAAATGTTGTAATAAAACATAATTTTTTCAAAATATTATTTAAGAAAAGGTTACTTTCGTTTTACATTATAGTGACATAAAAAAACTATTCCATTAATAACAATATCCTATTTTAGTCACTAAAGTAATTTTTTTTTTTGAAAGAGCTGTATTTGTTGTAACAAATATATTTGCTGCTTGGTCCTGGACAGCTAGATCCTGTGGCTTCAAATTCATGGGTGTGGAACATTGGGACATTGAGTCTTTCCTCGGTCTCTTCTATGTATGATTTGTTGGTGTCAAATATTCTATTTCAATATAAGTAAAAATAATTAATTTTAACTAATTAAGAAAGTTAATAGTTGACCTCATTTAATTTTATGAATCTTAAAATAAAAATAAAGTTATTTCTAAAATTTCATTCAATAAAATTTGATATTATGAATAAAATGAATCATTACAGGTAGAATTAAAATTAAATAAAGAACATTTTAAAAATAATAACATTAAATAAGATAAAATTAGTTATATTTATTTATATTTAAATTTGTTCAATATACAAAATCACTTTTTTACTTATATATTAGTCTAGAGGGAGAGTATTTCTCATGATCATTTGGATGTTTTCTCAAAGCTTTTTTTTGGAAGTGTAAGGTCCCTTCTAAAGTGTTGGCTATTTATTTCTTGGTGGTTGTTGCATCAGAGGTTTCCAACTAAAGTAGCTTTGCAGCATAGAGGTGTTGGTGTGTAGATTTTGCTCAATGTGTGTTCTGTTTCCAGAATCCGAAAGATTTGATTCATCTCTTACTCCTTTGTCCATTCTCATCACAGGTTTCGAATTCCATATATAAATGGATGGGCGTTTATTTTGTGCAGCAGTATCAACCTCATCTTCATTTTGTTCAGCATGGAGGATTGCTTCAATGTGGGAAAAGTCTCGTCACTATCAGCATCTGATTTGGCATACAACTTGTTGTTGCATTTGGCAGCACAGGAATAGGAACGTGATTCAGCATGATACGCCTGATATACTCACTGAGGTTACACATATTCAGCAGCTTTCATGGATATTGTTTAAAAGTATACTGGCTTTGTTTCTTCTGCAGTATACGTATCATATTGGTTTAATAATCCCATAGATTGCTTCAGGTATCAATGTTTCCTGATTGTTTTGTTCAATTTTTCATCTTGTATGGACATTTTCATGTTTTTTGGGTCACAATTTGTGGCCCTTTTGAAGGAATAAGTTCTTATTTGCCTTTAAAAAGGAAACATTGAGACCCAAAATGGTATATCTTAATTTATTAATTCAATCAAAAGCTTGATTTTCAAACAATAATAAGTTTCACTATTACAAAAATCACTTTTTACGACATTAATTTTATGTTGGTTGATCAAAAATCGACTTAAAAAAAATACGGTGATATTTTTGTAAATAAATGCAACAGCTTTATAACAGTTTTGCAAAAACTGTCTTAGAATATTTTCCAATGTTTTTAATATTTCATTTCTCCCTCTACTTTCTCGTGCTCCAACTCTTCAAGTATCCCTCTCACTCTTCGACTCCCCCTTTGGAGTTCTCAAGCCGTCGTGAGAAGGATCAAGGCCACCTCTCCGTCAACGCCTCCAAGAGCAGCCCCTCTCCCTTCCTTCATCCAAGATGCTCCTCGAGCTCTCCAAGTCCTAAGACTCTATCGCGGGCGACAGCACCACTATCATCGTTGTCATTCCTATTGCCCTCCTCGAGTAGTGCCTCATCCTCCTCTCTCATGACATCCACCCCATCATCGTCTCCGACGCCCTCCACAAAGTGGCCGACAAGGCTGTCAATGTTCTCACCGCCACCACCGTCCTCATCGAGCTCTCTGATCGCGACTCCCTGTTGGTTAATTTGAAAATCGAGATGATGCTGGATAAATCTGAAGTCGTGTATAACACTTTCAGATTGAATCAAATTTCGGGGTTCAACCAAAATTGTTCAATCGGATAAAATCAGAAGATTATAATTCAAGAGTTTTGTTTTGGTCTTATATGTTTTGTCACACCGTTATGCTTTCTGAACCAGAATGATTATTTATGATCAAAGAACAAGTGGTTTTTGGCGGTTGATGGAAGTTTTTTCTTTTTTAAAAACTGCCGTTGATGGAAGTTTTAGTAACTTTCATGTAACTTCCAACCGTTGATGGAAGTTTTAATAACTTCCATGTAACTTCCAACCGTTGATGGAAGTTTTAGTAACTTCCATGTAACTTCCAAAATTTGCCTAAACCGAACATATCGTTATTACATTAAAACAATCGTACACTCTTATTTTAACATAATAAAGAGATCAATTACACTAAAATATCCAACAAACCTCCCCCATTTTAGTGTAATTACCGATCAAATCACCAAAGTCATAACATACCACAAACTACTGCATAGATGAAATATCGTGACGATTGAATTTCATCTTAGCAAATTACACGTTTCAAATATTCGAATATCAGGGTGTCACTAAGGATTGAACCCTTTCTATTCATAATGAATACATGAAGATAATATGCACAATAGTTTATAACATTACTCTTGCTCGACACTAGTTTACTAGCATGTGTCCCTATCCTTCATAAGCATATCAAAGCCAAGTCCCAGCTTCTTGAAGCGGCTAAACTTCATGCTTATATAGGTAGTCCTTTTCTTTCTTGCACCTGCAAATGCAATTTTTCAAAAGAATCATTGAGAAGTTATACTTCAACCTCCTTAACTTACAGAACCGAACACATTCCTTTTGGGATACTTTCGATGATGTGTTCCAATCTCTACATGTTAAGCTTTCCATATTGAATTCAGCACCTAATGTCATATTAGATGGGAATTGGGTATCTTAACATAAGAGATTTCAGATGGACTATAATCCTAATCCCACAGCCGACATTTTCATGAGATCTCTACTTAACCCTTTGGTTAAATGATCGGCCAAATTATGCTGAGTTCTCCCAAGCTCCACTGATATCACACCATGCATGATTAACTCCCGAACCATGTTGTGTCTAACACCCAAGTGTCTAGACTTCCCATTATACACTTGACTATATGCCTTAGCCAAAGTTCATATGGGGCAACCTTATTCCTTTTGTTAGGAATTTGGTTCAACAAGTAACAGGCTGTCAACATAGCCTCGCCCCAAAATCCTTCACTTAAACCCAAATAGGATAACATGGAATTCATCATTTCTTTCAAGGTTCAATTCTTCCTTTCGGTTACACCATTCTGTTGTGGTGTATAGGGAGCTATAGTTTGATGTATTATTCTAGTAGATTGAAAATAAACCGGATCATAATACTCACCTCCCCTATCCGTACGAAGAGTTTTGTTTAGCCCATTTTGATGAAGTTCTACCTCTTTCTTATAAATTTTAAATTTATCAAGAGCTTCATCTTTTGTATTTAATAAATATACATAACAATACCTTGATGCATCATCAATAAAAGTAACAAGATATTTTTTATGACCTAATGATGGAGTAGCATGCAAATCACACAAATCACTATGAATAAGGTCTAAGACTTTAGTCTCACTTTTAACATCCTTAAAAGGTTTCCTAGTGATCTTGGTCAACATGCAAGTTTTGCATTTTTCAATGTTCATATCAAAAGGAGGAATCATACTTGTTTTTGACATATCTTTTAATCTTTTTAATGAACATGTCCTAATCTAGCATGCCAAATTTCTGATTTTGTCATATTAGTTATAGAACTACACGAGGCCATACAAACAGATTCATGAACAAAAGGAACATCAATGTTTAATTTAAACATTCCATTATAACGATAACCAAATCCAACAAACGAACCATGTCTTGACAAGATGTACTTGTCACTTTCAAGTACTTGCTTGAAACCACAATTATTTAAAATCATACCAGACAATAAGTTCTTACGAATACCAGGTACAAATAAGACATTATCCAAATACAAACCTTTTCCGGAAGTAAAAAACTAAATTCACACAACCTAATCCTAGGATTGGTTCAGTTGCAACATTGCTCATCTTCACAATAGAGCCATCATCGATTGGTCTAAATTCCTTGAACCAACAACGATCTTTGCACACATGGCTTGTTGCTCCCGAATCAAACCACCAAGCAACGTCATCATCCTGCACATAGAATACATCAAATATTAGTGATACATAATTTGAATTCGTATTCGAATTAAAATTATTCACTACAATCTGACCTTGTTGCTTTCCAGGATCATTAGACCCACTTGGACCAGCCTTGTTCTTTCCTTTGAACACCCGGCAATCCCTCTTTAAATGACCAGGTTTCCCACACTTCCAACATGACAATTTTGTCTGTTTGTTTGGACCTTTGTTCTTATTTCCTTGAAATTTTCGTTTGTTACCTTTAGCATTGTAATTTTGCTTAATTGTTCCACTTTCCTCTACCATATTAACGGAAGAGGAACCTGCTACGTTTTTATCATTGACTTTGTCAATTTCCTGAGCCCTTAGCGACTCCTCAATCATGAAATGACTACCGAGTTGAACAAGAGTCAACTCTTCCTTCTTATGTTTCAAGGTATGCTTGAAGTCTTTCCAAGAAGAAGGCAGTTTATCAATTATAGATGAAACTGCAATGGATTCATCCATTTTCAAATCATGTTGAGTAAACTGACCCAAAATCCGCACCAGTTCATTATATTGTTCCATAACAGGCCTCGAATCAATCATTTTGTAATTAAAGAAATTACTAACTAAGAATTTGTTACTTGAAGCATCTTCTGCCATATACTTGGATTCAAGAGAGTCCCATAATTCCTTAGCAGACTCAACATTTTGATAAATATCAAAGAAAGAGTCAGACATACCGTTCAGAATGTGTCCACGACAAATGTAATCGTCGTTCTCCCATTTCGAACGCTTCCTTGTTTGAACAGTAACAATAAGCTCAAAAAAACATAAAACCCTAAACCCTATGCTCTAAATAATAGTCTAACAGAATAGCCTTGCACGAATCCCAAGGATAGTATTTATAAGGATCACTCAAAGTCACCGAGCCCTATTACATTATTCTGGCCCAAAATGAAATAAACACTGAACAACATAAAATAAAATTGCAAACTCCTAATTAAAAATTAACTAAGGTAAACGTTGCTTTATTTGCCCTCTTTAAGTCCATGACCAAAATCCGAATTAAGTCCAATGCTTCATTAATTCCTGAAATTAGATTGAAAACATCAATTTAACTTCATGAGCCCAAGTAATAAAACTGCCTAATTAATTTGACAATTAAGACTAATCAGTAATTAAAATGGTGCAAAAAGGTTTTAAGAAATAGGAGAAAATAATGGCACATCAACGTGTCACTTCAAACTGGAAGTTGTCAACAATATTAAGTTCGTAACAATACTATTTAGTATCTACAATTCTACATCAACCTCGAGTAGCTATTGCAAGTTGAACTAACCATGAGGATTGGTGTTGATCTAACACTACCAAAATAAAGAATAAAATGCGACAATGTAGTAGAATGAATGAAATGCAATGGAATTGCAAGAAACTAGAAAAAACACAATATGAAGTTAACTAGAATTGGCTTTTCCAGAAATTTTAAGGCCTGGCAGGTTTCAAAGCACCAGCTGGCTATCAGCTACTAATATAATGCCAATTAATGAATATTTTAATTAGTATGATTTGAAGATGTGAATAAAATATACATCAAAATGGACCGCGTAGCTTGTATAGCTTATGAGGCTCATTCTGCTTTGCACTTCTTGCATTGCATAGACTTGGTGTGGTATTATATATTGTATGGATATATAATATTTTGGTAGATATTTTTATTAAGCTTTTTTTGTGGAACCTTATTCATTCTTTTTTTTGGTAGATATTTTGGTAGATATTTACACAATGGAATTAGAAGCAAAACTGAAGCAATTAAGAGAAGAGAACGCCCAACTGAAACAGGCGTTGTTACTGCCAAATAACATGAACTTCTACAGAATATTGACCATTTTCCTCTATTGTTATGCATTAAAGTATTAGTAATTCAATTATACTAACAAGGATCTTGCTTTTATTCTTCAGGCCGAGCCCGAGAGGAAAAGAAAGCAACAGGTAACCACACTAACCAATAATGATCTAATTAAATTCTTGCTTGAAGTTCATACGAAGGGTACACAAGATATTGGTGTAACATTGTCCTTTCATGTTCCATTACCATAATTAAAACCCAGTATGAGAATTATCCAATATCTATGTGGAGCTTTGGCTGCACTGAAATTTAGGGCATAACAGAACTCATCCTTGTTCTAAGGAAACTTATCATGATTACATCAAATCCAGTCAACTATCATTTGAGATCACTAGAATAGGTAGAACTCTATTATTTGGTGAAAACTCTTCAATTAGAAACATAATTCCTTAGGAGAAACTCAATCAAAGAGAAATATTAAGTTCAAGAACTGATAAGAATGCACACGAACCAGATTCTATTCCTTGATATCTGAAACATATGATTCCTAATCCAAATCTAGCCTTATACCCAATTTTCATTGCAATACAAAGCTAAAACATCTATTTGGTGGTGATCAATCAAAGAAAAACATAAGAGCTATAAGATGAAATTAATTGCAGAATTCTCAAACAATCGGTAACTTATCCCTTAAATTCATGTAGAACAATTTGGTGAACCAACTTCAATGGGTTTTTCCTTTCTTATTCTCCATCACTAGACCAAAACTACATCATGCAAAATGCAAGTTGACTCCTATTTGTAGCCAGGGTTAAGTTAGTAGTTTTCAAGAATTAATGATAATATATATTTAGAATTGTGAATAGTTATACATTATATATGTCTTTTTGATAAATCTTCGGATTAATATACAATTTATGTTAGAAAGATGTTGGATTTAGTTGAGCTTCATCATCCCCTATGCACCCAAAAAATAGTATTAGGTTAATAATAGGCTTTAATTGTACTATTGATCTTTTAGACATTTCCCTGATTTAACTGCAAAGTTTTGTCTTACTAGTTCACTACTAAAAAAATGAGTTTTAACATCGTCCTATTAACATCGGTTATTTGAAAACTGGTGTTGTAAGTGCTTAACGACATCGGTTTTCAAATAACCGATGTTAAAATTGAATTTAGTGTGATTTTAACATCGGTTATTTGAAAACTGATGTTATTAAGCACTTACAACATCTGTTTTCAAATAACTGATGTTAAAATAATTCAGTTTTAACATCGGTTATTTGAAAACAGATGTCATAATATTAAATTTAACGTAATAAAAATATAAACACACCAAACCCTCTCTATAAAAATAAATCATGTTAGGTCAGTTTTTACATGTGCCCTCTCTTTTTCTCAATTTCGTTTTCTCTCTCCTCCTCCCAAAACCTTTTTCCTGCATACCACCAAATCTCTTCTAGAAACATTACGATCTCGGACTCATTCACCGTTGGATCGTTGTGAAATTTGAGCACCAAGTTCAAAACTCAATTCCAAGAATTGTCACCATTGTAAATCACGAAAATATGTCAGAGTTGAGAGAAATACACTTTGAATCATAACCTTTTCTTTTCCCGCAGAAACCCAAAACCATCCTAGTAAAACTATGATCCCGGTTTCCTTAACCGTTGGATTGTCATGAAATTTTTATATGTGGTTAATGATTCAATTCCGCACAGCTTCACCATTGAGATTTGCGAAATAATATTCATGGAAAGAGAAAAATGAACTGCACGAAGATGGTACAAATGGAGGTTTCAATCCCTTTTCATTCTCTCTAATGTTTGGGAACCCTAACAGAGCAACCAGAGGACGAGCTTTTGAGAGCACCAAAAATGCCACAATTGATAATGGAGAATGCTTGAGCGACTATGTCGAGGTAAGGGATGAGTTATTCACAATTGGGGATTAGTGAAAATATGTGTATGGATCCTTAGAGTATCAATTGGAATGAGTTTTGGGGTGTTTTCACAATTTTTTATTTTATCCTTATAATTATAACTAAATTATATATGTTTGATGAACCAGTTGATGTCCCAATCAGAAATTGCTATGAAATTGATATGTTCTTGTATTGAGTATGAATCCTATCAATTGAGCCTTTTTCTAATTAGCGTGAATTGATGAAATTAAATAAGTAGAGATTTAGCATAAGAGGGAGTGAGATATTGATTTTATATTTTTAAAATTTAGAAGAGTATTAAATGACATAAACTTATAATGATATTGATTTTGTGTGTACATGACACTATAGGTGATCCGATATGAACCTTATAATGAAAAATGTGATGTGTACAGTTTTGGGGTTATATTGAACGAGCTTTTAACTGGAAATTACCCATACGTTGAGACGAAATATGGTCCCACCAAGGTATATATGATTATCACACTAATCTTGAGTTGCCTAGTTAATTTTGTTAAATTGTTATGTAAATGTTTAATTAAGTAGTTCAATGTTAATCTCAATTCTATAACAATCTGAAATGTCACTTGATCTTGATTATCATGAAATAAAATGTTTGATGTTATATTATTAGATTGTCGTGGAAGTTGTGGAGGGTAAGCTGTGACCTAAGCTTCCGTGTAATGATGTTGGCCAACTTGGAACCAGAGAGATTGAAGGCATTTTGCATCCAGTGGGCAAAATACTATTTGAAAGTTAAAAATGAAACTTAGGATGTTTAGACAATTTTGTAATTGTAGTTTATATTTACTTACTTTACAGTTTTTACAATTCATGTTTTAAAATTAAATATGCTTTAAATTTATTATAATTAGTAAATTTCTTATGGAATTTTGGGTAAAAACTGTTTCAAATCAGAATGAAAATTATATGTTATGTGGTATGATTTTAAAATGTGCATGTTAATTGATGTTAAATGTTACTAACAACATCAGTTTTTTTAAAAACCGATGTTTTTAGTAACATTTAACATCGGTTTTTTTAAAAAAACTGATGTTGATATGTAAATTTATAGGTTTTTTTCATAATTCTTATCATATAACATCGGTTATTTAAATAACCGTTGTTGTATTTATTAGGTAACATTGGTTTTGAAAAACAGATGTTAACGATGTTCCGATGTTGAAAGTCTTAAATAACCAATGTAAAAATCTTATTTTCTAGTAGTGGTTGTTAGTTTTGTGGAGGAAATTATAAAAAAACAGAGGAGATTAGAGAGACAATACATATGCGAAGAAAATAGAATTATTCTATTCTAAATCAAATTGTTCTCAACAGCGATACAATAAATAATAAAAGATAAACTAATTAGATAACAAGATATTAGTAAAACAGAATATTAAAACTAACTTTCTCCTTAAAGATAGGAACCACTTATTGACTAGGCTAATCCATTAAAAGTGACTTACTTCTAAAATATAGGAAACCAACTTATTTACTAAATCCTATTTTAAAAATTGAAAAATAAAATATTATGTAGTTATAAAAGTATATCTTCAACAATTAGTATCTTTGTTATTTAAGAAAATCTCTTTAGCTTGGGGTGGCATTGAGAAATATCATTTCATTTTAAACAAAATCATTAAAAAATGAGTGCCACCGAATCAAATTTGATTTATTCCCTAGAAAAAAAGCTACGTGTTTTCATGCAGCAAATTCAATGTCCCGCCATTGTCAAACTGACATAAGGCATAATTTATTAGTTTTGAAGAGCAACAAAAGGAACTAAAAAATTGTAAAAATCAAAATTGAGTGAAAACAAGAGGAACAAAAATATAATTAAGTCAAAATGTTAAAGATTAAAAAAGGTCTTTTATGCAATATGCAATTCTACTAGCTGTCAGTTTTGTGCTTTTGTAAAGTGTTAAGGTTTTTCATTCTTCATTTCTTTTTGTTTCTTTTGCCAATGCTAACATATTTTGAAGGAAAAATATATTCTATAGTTCTCTTGTCATCTAGCTTACCAATCCAGTTAGATTAATGTCCTTACCAATTGGGCCACTCATAGATACATTAAGTATATTTGTAGGTACACATTTTTTACTCAAACTTAGGAAGTTAAGGCTTTTGAATAATATAGCACTATCATCACCATACTCATTGTTGTTAGTTAGCATCTTTTCGAGGCTTTTGAATGGTGGATGTGTTATAAAAAAACAAACTCATATCATTTTTAACGAACTCGTATTATTTACAAATATGTCATCGCATTTTTGTTAACATCAGTTTTATTAAAAACTGATGTTAAAATCATTTTTTTTAGTAGTGGACTTAAGAATGGCACTAGAAATTGTGGTTTCACTAGTTTGAATAACTATAAACTATAAAGGGTCTAATTTTTATCTTGAATTCTTGATTCTTGAATCATGTTCTGTACCAAAAACAAAAATTGATGGATTGTGTTTGTGAATTTGTGTTATTGTTTAATTGTTTATCACTTAGTTATGGTTGGCTTAAAAGTCATAAGAGATATGCATATGCATGGTAATATAGGTTCTGAAATCTGAATGATGCATTAGGGTGTCGAAGTTTGTTTGAAATGTGTTTGCCCAATTGGATTTCCTGTGTTACATTTTTTATCTTTCTGGGTTTGCCTAAGGTTTAGTTTTAAGAGAAATCAATGGAGATAAGAGAAGAAAGGGTAGAATGGTGGATGTGGTGGTGAAAATAAAATAAAAAAATCAATTGTCAATATAGCTTTTGTTTCTAGTTTCTACATGTTCCTTTTTTACCTTCTTCCAATCAGAATTTGATTTACACTACTACAATTATTGTATTTTACGACAGGCTTACTATGACAGTTAAACCAAAAACGTAGTTGAAGGTAACATGGTGCTAGTCTTGTAATTTTAAGAAATGCATACAACGCCGGTTCTTGAATGACCACCTTATAAGGTGAGTTTAATAATTACAACGACAGGTAGACAAAGATCGTCATAGTTGTATGAGTGTACAACGATGGCTTTTTCCTTTTGATCGTCTTTAAATGATTTACTTATTTTTTATTCCCAAAATCACTAATAATAACCTAGGAGCAAGCTTTTTCCTCGAGAGATCTTATCCGTGCATAACCTTCTTCTCAATCTGCTTCTGTTCATCGCTGTCGAAGTTGAGGATCATTCCCTCCAAGGTTTGAACACATGCAATGACTCCCTCAAATCCCCTTAGTTTTATGTTTCTCTTCCACTTTGTGTAACCCTCATGGAATTTTTTCTTCTGTTCACAGTTTTGACCCTCCAAGTCATCGTACCCTTACTTTGTCACTCGAGCTTTAACTGGGCCATGTGTCTCTTCAAGGTTTGTGAAGCAACGCCAGAGCAGTTCATCTACCAACTCTCCGTCGAAGGTGTAGGTAAGAACCACTGTCCTTCAACTGTTTGTACTATTGAAAAACCTTGATCTCAGTCGAAAGGGTGTCTGTATGTTGTTTTCTAACCGAGTGAGGAGACTGAGTTAAGCTTAATTTGTATTTGTGGTATGTTCCTTTCGTTAGGGCAACACTTGGTCAAGTTGATAATTCAATATGTTGAGGTATCTTTCTTAATTGGGTACACATACCTTTGGAGAATTCCTCACTATGATTTGATTTGGCTTTACATCCTTGAAAATGCTACCCATGTTGTGAGATTTGTTTCATAATGTCTTTAATGACTTAAAATCTTTAATGGAGTGAGTTGTGGTTGAGTAACTAGGGAATATGGAAATGAGTTGTGAATAAACTTTTTATACTAAGTCTGGGGGTTGGTTATGGTTAAAATATATGAATTGTGATGATTGAGACTTGTGGGTGTAATTGTTTTAACTTATGGGTGAGAATCTGAGTTTATAGAACACATCTTTTGAAAAAATGGGAGGAATTTTAAGTGTGTGGAAGTCTTACACAAATAATTAGTCTTATAGTTGAAGCTGACCAAAAGATGTAAGCATATAGATAGATTGAAGCCATTGTTCCACATCTTTTTCTCTAGCACAGGTTTGTAATTAATCAGCCTGATAGTACTAGTATATGATTGGTGGCCTACTCAATAATATGAGGGTTGTCTCCTTATTGTACCACTTTATTGAAAGTATGTTATGATGTCAATGTTTCTTGGTTCTCCTTTTAGTGACTAAGCAACCACATTTGATTTCACTCACTTCTTTACTTTCTACTTCTTCCTCTGCTTCATAGCTTCCTCGAAACTCCATGAAATTGCAAAGAACAATGGGGGGATTTAGTGTGTTTTATTTTTTTTTTACAACAAAAAAGTTCATGGCATGAACCATTCCTGATTCTCTTGATGATTTGATCCTTTTCACACTAAATGATGATGCTCTACATTTTATTGTGATTGCATATAACAGAGATTTAAACTTCTGCTTATTTGCATTTCATTGGAGTAATCGAAATTGGGATTTTGTATCGTAGGAACTCTAAGACTTAATTAAAGCTTCTCTAAAACATTTATTATTGGTTTATTTCTAGAAAAAAAAATAATGTCTTGGTGAGGGTGTAATTGTATTGGTCTTAATCACACTAGATTGACATAAAGCTATGATATTTGACATAGCTTTTATACATTTTTTTATTCTCCATACTGAATCGTTAAAGTTAGAAGCTTTGCTTTTTATCCTCTTTTTGTGCTAGTTGTCATCACAGAATAAAAAATGTACCAGATTATTCATGAATCAGGACTCAGATTTGACTGATTTTGAATCTTTAGTAAGTAGTTGTTAGTGTCACTAATTATTGAATAATTGATTTTGGTTTATCTACGTGATTTACTATTCAAACATTTGAATATGGTTGCAGAATAAGAGTTGCAACTTCTGATATGAGATTGTTGCTCTCAGTTATATGTTTCATGTGGCACTTTCTTTCTTTCTTGTCATCTACCATGATCTAATATCATATGTTTTATGCACTTCTTGCTATATTCTCTCATCAAGTTGACAATGTGCTTGGATTCATTGAGAAATGGGTTGCTTATTTGATGAGGGCTTGTGGGTTTAGTGTCAGTACCATATTGGCCATGGACATTAGGCATTGCAACAAACATATTGTAGTTATCAGAATTAAAAGGTATTTCATAATACATCTACCTAGCAATTTGCCCTATGAGCTTCCTTACATCCTTTCTTGTAAGCATAATCTGTTGTGGTTTTATAATCATTTGGCAAAATTTGTTTTTTTGTACTATTATAGTGGCATGCAAAATTATCAATTGGTACCTTTTGCTTTGATTTCTTTGATGGGCAATGTGCTAGACTCCTTTCTTGTTTGGATTTTATACTTGACGTTTTAATTTTTGTGTTTCTTTTGTGTCATTTTTAGTCTCATGTTGTTATATGATTTATGTCAAATTCCTCAAAATTTGATTCCAAATTTGTTTATCCTTGGCTCTTTCTTCTTTTTTTTTTTATCATTATTTACATACTTTCTAGTTTCAACCTAGTTATAATTAGGATAGCTCATGTTTCTATTATTTTTTAAGCATGATATACATACCACAATATTATTTTCCCTCTAATCAGATGTTTTCTGGCCCTAGTAATCCCTCCATTAATAACTTTATTTGAAAATTTGTGTGCCACATTTGAGGTATTGGTAGGATTTGCATGGTAGTAGTACTTCGTGACCAGGTGTATGTTCTTGCCACTAGTGGCAGAATCTAGCTGAAAACTGAAATGGAGAACTGGTCTTGTAGAAACAAATAGAGAAGAGAGGAAAAGCTTATGAAAGAAGAAAATATGGGAGGAAGAAGACAAATAAAGAAGTGGTGCAACCAAGAGAGCCATTAGTCCATTACCTGAGAGGTCCTAAGAATTCAAGTTGTGTTTATGTAAAAGAATAACAATCTTTTCCGAAAAGTGTCAAAGTGGAGAGAATGAAACTCACAAAGTAGCATGGGCTTAGCATGGACAATGCTACAAATTTAAGTTTGAACTTTAAACTGTACCGTTAGGGTTTAAAGAGTTGCGTCTTTTCTAACATTACATGGCAACAATTCCTGGTTTGGAATGTTTGTGCATCATAGATTGGAGGTATTAATTAAGTCAATTGAGATGTTTGGATAATATGATTGTGATGAAAGCTGATAGGCAACTAGGCATCTTATTACAGAAAATAGGATAAACCCCACAAGAAATCAAAATCACAGGTTCATTACTATCGAACTCTAGAAAACATAACATAGAATACTAATCTATGCAACAAAATTTAAGAATACTCCAAATAGATTGATTTAAAGTTTAGTTGGATAGTTGCATGAGATTAATAGAGAATCACATAAATTTGATCTATACCCTATGTAACCTTTTTTTTTGTTGCATCTAGCAGTAATTTATTCTAGCTTTTTAACAGAAGATTGTAACATTCCCTCAAAAAAAAAAAAGATGGCAACATAAATAAATGGGTAGGCTTTGGACTTCGAATTTATCTTAAGAAAACCATAAGACAATACAACACTCGATGCATGATCAAGAAGAGAGAAAATCGTTATCGCTTGTTGATGCCTTTTTTTAGCACAATCCCATTTATTGATTTGCTACTACAAGAATTCATCATACTATGTAGCCCGAGTTCATGAAATTGTTTCGATTAAACCACACTATTGGGGGCGGATTCTAGCATGCATGCTATACTTGAATGATGAAACAATACTTCTCTAACACCGAACTGAACTATATGGTTTGATTGTGAAAACCAGTTTCAAATGGATGATGAAGAACCAACATAGATTGCTTTAATTTTTTTGTATTATTTTAAAGAAATTTATTCAACATTTTTTTCACTCAAATAAAAGTTTAATATTAAGTTATAAAGGATCATGTATATGTAATGGTATTAAATATTTAAAGATAAAATTTTATCACTCATAATAATTTTACGTATTAAATTTAAATAAGATTTTCTTTCTCCATTACAATATCTGCCGTAGAAGAAAAATTGGTTGGAAAAAGGAAATCCAAAAATCAATTTGTTGTCACTTTACCTAATATGTCCTTTTTTCAGCTTGGTGGAGGTTATCTTTTTGGGCTTCCAATGGGATTTGTTGCTAACTCTATAGGTGCAATTGTTGGTGCCAAAGCGACATTTCTTCTTGGTAGAACAATAAGTTTTTCAAGTTTTATAATTTTTAAGTACTTATCAAAGTTATACAAGTTTTTGTCTGGTTTTGCTACTCAATAGTTGATTTATGCTACTTTTTCCTTGATTAATACAAGGTGCTCTCTCTTCATGTGCATGATTTTTGCAACGTCATTAACATTTCTATTGGGCGTAACTTCGATCCGTGTTTCCATATGATGATATAATTATTTCTATCCTATCACTTTACTTACCCATATCTTTGTCAATTTGGACAGGTTGGGAGATCATTTGTCGTTTCTAGGTTGAAGGATTATCCACAATTCAGATCAGTGGCAATTGCAATTTGAAGATTTGCTTTTAAGGTTTGTAGCTTAATTTTTAACACTGGTGTGAGATTCTTGATTCTTTTGCTGTTAAATTTCTAATATTCCTTTCCTCTTTTTTACCTTTTTCTAGGTTTCTTATTTCTAAACTCTCAACTCTTTGTGGTGTGGGTCATGAAATTAATAATACTTTAAAATATCAATAATTTGGATGTATTAAAGTGGTATTGTGTTTGATTATCTGTTATTGTTAATACAAAGAACTATCAAATACCAAGCCTATCCCACTAGGTAAGGTCAGCTTTTCATGGATCATTCAGTAAAACACTATAAAAAACTGTGCTTGCCTATTAAAATGAGTAAGTATACTTTCTTATTTATGGTCTAGGTCATATTGGTATGTTGGTTAATGTTAATAAGGTCTATCATACCAGAGATCATCTTTAGTAGCAACAACTCATGTGCAGTGTACGATGTGCTTCGGCTTGTTCTTACAGATTGTATTACTGCCCCGTCCTTACAGATTGTATTACATTAACCATATGATTATATAAATGATGTGATAGTTCTATGGAACAAATCTCTTGAGAAATGTTAATGGTATTCAACTAGCATTAGTAATAATATCAATTTTTACTTAAAAAGGTTGGTGTTGCTTGGATTATTGTTGATGGATATTTCATATTTTGCTTCAGAAATAGAAAAAGATTGTGTTTGATAAAGTGTGAATTACAAACTAGAGAACTATTTGGTTCTTATGACTTGAATTTGTCAGTTATGTCACATACTTTCTGTCATTTGTGATGAAAACAAAAAGTGCATTTATCAGTTCACATCACAAAACAACTTCATATATAGATTTGAACATTTTGAATAGTTTAACACTTCAACACATAACTCCCCTTTCACTAGATTGTCCAAAACTTGGGAATCACATACCCATCAATTTTCCAGCCAAGCATTGGCCTCAAGGGGGAAATTCAAGTGGTTTGTGCCCCACAGAGAGTTCATTGGTTCAACCACCAACTTTCAGAATTTAAGAATACTATTTTAAGGGCATCAATATTGAATAATCTTATAATCAAACACTGATTGTTTCTCTAATTCTGGATGACCACCATGTTGTTGCTCTAGGAAGCTGTCCAAATGAAATTAGTATTTCTGTTTGAAATGATGTGTTTAAGCTCATTCAAGATGGAAAGGTCAGTGGTTTTGTCACTATTGTGTAGATTGTCAGTGTTTTTCCTATTGAATTCGCTGGTAAAAAAGACTGGAAGCAGTTCTAGATGTATATTATGCCCCTGTCTTGATAACATCAACATCAAGACAGAATCTACAAAATCTAGTCAAATTTCATTTTGGTCTTTATCTGCATATAACAGTTTACGAGAGTGAAAAATTAGTTTGTGTGCTCTGTATATTTGATTGGCCAGAAAAGGAGGAAGATGAGAAATTTTAATTAATCTGCTAAACTTATATGTCTTGTCATATTAATGAAACTATACCTCCGATTTTGGGCCAACCTATATGCGTTATAGATTTGTGGTTTCTAGAACTATATCTTGTATAATTTTCAGTTGAACCTGATTTAAAACTGAGTTTTATTGTAATTATATTTTGAAACTTAGTTTGAAATAGAAGTAAGACGAAAGTTTTTATCCAAACTTTAGTTCCTAAACTGTAGTCCAAACATAGCCTTACCAAGGGAGTGGCCATGCTTCTCAGTTCTGACAACAAGGACTGCAAATTGCAATGCAATCACCATAACCAGGTTGTATAGCAAAGCACATTTGGAGTTCGTTTCTAGGAACTGAATATCATGGCAAACATAGGACACACAAATCACATCAAATGTCAACATGTCATTATATATAAAGTCAGGCTAGAGAAGGAATTTTTCTAATTTATGTAAGAAATAACTATAATTAGGTTGTCCGGTTGATATGGTTTTTCTCTTCGTCAACTTGTTAGTATTTTCTTAATGAAAAAAAAATTCATCCACAAATCAATCTTATATTTCTAATATATTTACAAGTATCTCATTCACTTTTTTAAAAAAAATAAGTATAATCATTAATATGTCTTACAAGTAATTAAAAATAAAAGAAAAATTTAATATGAAAATAATAATTCTATATTTTTTATAATTAACAAAAAAGACATATTTTTTACTTTTTTATAGACCAGGGTAATATGAGGTACAATAAAATCTTTGATTGAGAGGGTTAAATTTCTTCCATTTGTAGTTCTAGAAATTGCCAATGTTACAACGGAGTTTGCTAACATTTGCCCTCGAAAGTATATAATGAAAGGCTTTCTAAGATGGTTATTTCGTAATAACTATCTTAGAAAGTAAACATTCTAAGACGGTTATTACGAAATAATCGTCTTAGAAAGTATATAATGAAAGACTTTCTAAGACGGTTATTTGTAACAATTGTCTTAGAATGTTTACTTTCTAAGACGGTTATTACTGATAACCGTCTTAGAAAGCGATGTCTGACATTTCTTTCTAAGATGGTTATGAGTTAATAACCATCTTAAAAATCTCATGTTTTCTATAACAGTTAGTATGCGAACCACCATTAAATATGTTTTATTTTTAATGTCGTTGGAAACAATGACGGTTGACAACAGTCGTTAAAAGTTATTTTCAACCAACAAAAGCTGGTTGAGCTTCAATAGGTTCTGCTTCGGTGTTTCTAAAAAGTTGCTGGTTCTTTTTGGTGTTCTGAGTTATTTAAGAGAAAGAAGACTAAATCTAAAGGTCCTTTTCATGGGTATCTTTGCTAATATAATTACTTAATTAGTTAACTGCAGTTTCTATTTTGAATTTGATTGTTATGGTCTATTGACTATTATACTGTTTTGTTTTGATAAACATTGTTAGGTTTGTTTTTTAATTTTCTAAATTTATGCGTATTCTATTAGTTTTGTTTAATATAACTTATTATATATATATATATTAGTTTATTGAAATCTCAATTACATTGAATCATTAAACCTTCAACTAGTGTTTTCACCATATTTTAAAAACCTTGATAAAAATTACGATGGATCCAAATTTGCAGAGTCCATGCATTAGACGTTAGACTATGTTCTGTCTTTACATCCCTTCCAACTTTTTGATGTGTTAGTGCATTTGAAAAATGAAAAGCATACCACGTTTTCTCTTTGTATCTCGTCCTCTAGCATAAGTAGAACAACATATGTCTTTCAACATTTTTGAGAATGTCTACAATAAATATACTAAACAACAATAAAAGAACACAAAATATTAGCTAGATATAATAATAACAACTTGTTTTCATTATTAGTTCGTAGAAATTAAACATTTACATATGCATAATAATTAAGATCAAACACAAGCATCTTATTATTGATTGATAGCAGTACTCAAGCAGTTGGATAATAGGGATACTCAACAATTCCACATATACCATTTCCCACCCCATTCAGTGCCCCATGAATTCTTTACCGGCCAATACTTAGCACCATCAAGAGCTTTTCCATAACCTACTACTGCAACAACATGGTTTGGATCACTTCCACAATTTCTTGCATTAAAAATCTCACTTGAGTAATATTTGAAAGCATGTGCTCCAACATCAATATAAACTGACACTGGTTGATTTGCCACAACTTTTAGGAGTGCCTTTTTATTATTAGAAGGAACTTTCTCATACCCTTTAATATGAGCTACACTATGAGTTTCCTTCTCAACCTTACAATGTTAACTCCTTTGTAAGGATAGTGTGTTTCACTTAGGATTCCCCCTTTCTTCACAATAAATTCAAAGGCATCTTCCACATAACCACCAATGCATCCTTCGCTCTCACCTTTAACACTATCCACCAGTTTTTGCTTAGAGAGAAACATTAATTTACTTGTCGTAATTTGGTGGATACCCTCTATTGCAGCCACTGCTGAAAGTGCCCAACAACTACCTGTTTTCACAAACAAAACAGAGTTGATATTTTTGCACAATTAGATTCTAATGAAACAGCTGAATATTCTTAAAGGGTTTGCATGGAAAGAAGAATCACAAAGTTATTATTCATAATCATAATATGAAATATTTGGTTTACCCTCCATTTCCCTCTTATTTTAATTGTTATTTAAAGTAATGCACAAACATCTTAAATTATATTAATTTTTGCGATAAATAACTTATCTAACTGGATAATAAATTACATTATAAACTTGTAGCTATAGGTATACTAATGAATTTATTTCTTAAAATTATGACTTAAATATATTTTTTACTCATAATAAATAGTCGATCTTTTATTTTTGTTCCCAATAATTGTTTATTAGTTCCTTGACCTTTAATAAAAAATTTATTTTGTTTATAATCCCTTAGGCACTATCTAAATTACTTTCCAAAGTATTATCTAAATAAATTTGAGGATTTCAGTTTAAACAAAATAAAAATTTATTAGGAAATAAAGAGTTAAAAAAATATTTAATTATTATTAATTTAGCAGAATAAAAAATATATTTAAAGCTAAAAGTATTATTAAAAAATTAGTATATTTTTTTCATATTCTAAAGCATAAATAATTTGAAACACATAAATATTCCAAAAGTGATAAATAAAATGAGTAGAGGAATACCAATTATGCCTTGGTCCTTGATTGGAGTGACAACACCTTTTTTCCTCCCGTCCATGGTAGCAGGAATGTTAGTTACGAACACTACCATACCTAAACGATGTTTCTTCTGTTGCTGTCTCCACCCCACTTACCTTTCTCTGACCATTAATTAGTAAAGCCTTAAATTCTTCATCATGAAGGTCAGGAAATTGGTTAATTCTAATGTTGAAGGGTTTGTCCCCAGCAACATTGAAAGACTCAATGAACTGCACATTGTTTTTGAATATTTGGAAACGTTTTTCCATCTCAGCAGCATCCTCATAAACCTTACCATACTGTGCCATCCACTTCTCATGTCTCTCAGAAGTGCAGGCCTCAAGTCTTGATTTAGATCGACATTGGCGACCACAAGTCACTCCGACCAGATAATGTGTGCTATGTTAATTTGTTCGAGTTAATTTGTGAACATTCAACCAAATATATATGCTTTTCTAGCCCACTTGATTTAGATCGACATTGGCGACCACAAGTCACTCCGACCCCTCCAACCAAAAATAAATCTTACCACCATTCATATCCTTTTTTTTAAAAAAAAGTTATTGTTATCATAAGTATTTACTTTCTCTCCCATTTTATTTTTATCTATTTTTTTCTTTTATCTTTCTATTCATATTCACATTATATTTCATGTCTATTAATTTCTTTTATTTTTCTCTTCTTATTATCTTATTTTTGAGGCGTACGATGACATTTTCCAAAAAAACACAAAATAGGGTTTATGACAATTCTTGCTTACGACTGCCCGGAATGATGCCTGATGCATGTGCGTATAGACACGTGGCGCTAGTAATTAATTAATCATATATGTATATATCAATAGTTGACCATATACTCCAATAGCTTTTTACTATAATCAACTGTGTGTAAGACAATTTACCATTATTTAGAAATTTATATATACGTATAATTCAATAACATCTATTTAGTTATTATATATATATATATATATATATATATATATAACTTTAAAATAAAGTTGTAGTGATGTATTGGGAACTTTTTAATGAGTAAAATTTTATAATAAAAAATTGATTTTATGATAAATTCAAATTGAAATTATTAGACATGTAAAATTCCCTTTATATATAATAAAATGTTATTGGAGATGTTGTTTAGTAATTTACACTTGGTATAATTTGATTATCCTATATATGTACACAGATACATGCATGTTAAACTATTTTAAATTAAGATAATGTAAATAATTTAGTGAATAAGAATTATTTTCTCTGATCAACGTAGAAAAAAGAAAGGACAAAAAAATAGAGTTTGACCAATAGACATTACTGATATTGATTCTAAACGAAGAGACACAATTATTATAGATGAAGTGATATATGCACATGAAATAATAATACAGAGAGAAGAATTATCTCTTCCTTTGAAAAACTCACCTAAAAGTTAATTTCTTTGATTTCTTCAGGTACATTAATGTTTGATGAAATTAAATTGCCTTATGGAGACATGACATATATACGGATAAGAAACTCGGCACATCAGTCAATATATGTGGCTACAATGTTAATGGAGCATTCTATAGATGAAAAGATAGTTTGTTCTGTTAATTAATTTCGTGTTTCAAATAATTCCATACTGGACTACAGATTGATGGTATCCTGTCAAATAGTAACAGTTATGTTAGCCTTTCTGGGCAAAATGCAAGTGCATTAATTATTTTAGAACGGAATCTTGTAATTTTTTACTACTCCCCCTTTCTTAAATAGTTGTCATTTTAAATTATTTCATGCTGACCAAATTTTTAATCTAATATGATTGTTAATTTATCTTTAGATTTTATAATTTATCATTAATATATATATATATATATATATATATGAAATATAATTAACAAATGTAATTAATATTATATTTAAAAGTTAAAATAATTATTATTTTTTTTTTTTTACAGGACAATTATAATAGAAAGTAGAGAAAAATGTATATGCATGTCTTTCAAAATAAGAAAACAACATATCCAAGTGAAATACATAATATACTATAATTAGGGTTAAACTCAACTATCTCATCCTTTTCTTTTAAAAATTGTTTTTATTCAACTGAAGGTTACTTATCATCTTAATCTTCACCGCATCACTACTAGAAATTATAGATTTGACATTGTTAGGTTAACATCAATTTTGGATAAAACCGATATTAACAAAAACGCAGTGACATTCTCATAAATAACATCAGTTTGTTAACATCGGTTATGTAAAAACTGATGTTAACGATGTCATGTTAACATCGGTTTTTTGAAAAAATGATGTTAACATTAGTTAGTTAACATCAACTTCTTGAACGAAGTGAGGTCATTTTTTGTTGAATGGCTGAATTTTAGCTGTGATGGGGTCAGTTACCGTCAATAGTCTAGTTGTTGCATGTATAGAATTATGGCTTAAGGTTGGCTCAGCCATTGGGAAATGGTAGCTTATGTTGGAACTAGAATTCCTTACCATTGTCAGCATGCTTGATAAAGGGTGTAGTGATGCCAACCTGTGTGCTTCTTTACTTCTTGGAATAAAGACTATACTCAATATGGACTAGAATGTTCAATGGTGTCATGTGGTTAGAGAAAGTAACTCTTTTGCTCATGGTCATGGCAAATATGGGCTCAGAGTTAACGATGATCTAGTTTATCTGCACCAGTAGCCACAAATAATGATAATAATAATAATAATAATAATAATAATAATAATAATAATAATAATAATAATAATAATAATAATAATAATAATAATAATGTTTTTGGGAATGATGATTGATGTTGGTGGTCATTGAGCTCTTTATAGGATTGTTCCTCTATTTTTGGACCGTGTTGCTCATCATCACAGGTACAAATGTTTCTTGTAAAATTTTGATGTTGTTTGTTACCAATATTTTTATTACTTGTTCACTGCAATTAATGAGAATTGATAAATGCTATACAAGTTATGTTAATCATGAGTGAACCTTAGATTTCCGTTTAAGATTGAATATAATGATTCCTGTGGATATTTGCATTAATCATTATATTGAAACTTGAATTGTCTATTTTGATAGTTTGGGAAGAGTCATATTTTTATGGTAGATTCATGTGTTAAGGTTAAGATTATTTTGTTGAATTTGATGAAATTTCGATACAATGGATTTCTAGTTGTTCTTTGAGTGCATACTTAATTGTCAAGGAATTAATCTCACCGCTTTCATGTCATGTACTTGGAGATCAATGTGAAATGCTGCCGAAATTTTGTCAGATTTAACAAAAGAGACATAACCTTGACGTATGAATCTACCATAAAAAAAATTTTCCTGAATGTATTTGGGCCACACCTTTAATGAAAAAGTGAGATTTTCATGCATTGAATAACTTTGTGAGTATCACGGAGTTATTATTTAGATGGATCGAAGTTGGATGAACGAAAGTCACATGAGCCATGCGTATGAGGAAGGCGTGGAACAGTTCTTGCAATTTGTTTCCAAAAAAAGTCGATCGGATGGGGACAGAAAATTTTAATGTCTTGTATAAATTGTTTGAATGGGAGACGACAAATACTCGACGACATATGAGAACATCTACTGTGCGGTGGGATTAAAAAGAATTATACAACGTGAATATGACATTATGAATTGACAGACATGCAGATGGAATTCCAATTTGAACCGTTTGATGTAGTAATGGTAGATTGCTTAGAGGATATGATTTGTGATCTTGGATAAGAGTCTTTTCAGCAAGCACATGCCCCTATGCATGATACATTGCAAACTAATTCAAAGAAGCCTTTGTATCTGAGGTGCAACAATTCCCTAACGTTGTTGTCAGCAGTGTTAAATCTGGCTAATGTGAAGGCCAAATATGGGTGGAGTGACAAAAGCTTCGGTTCATTGCTTCATGTAGTGCACAATATGCTTCCAGAGGAAAACATCTTGCCAAAAAGTTACTATCATGGCAAGAAGATACTGTGTCCATGGGTATGGAGTATCGGAAGATTCATGTTTGCCCTAATAATTGCATATTGTACAAACATGAGTTTGAAGAAATGTACAAATGCCCTAGGTGTGGGGTATCACGGTACAAAGTGAAGGATGATGATGAATGTAGTAGTGAAGAAAACTCAAAAAAGGGCCCCCAATGAAGGTGTTGTGGTATCTTCCGATCATTTCAAGGTTTAAGTGTTTGTTTGCTAATGGAGACAACGAAAAAGACCTTATATGGCATGCAAATGGGAGAAACTGTGATGGAATGCTCTGTCATCCGGCTGATTCCTCCCAGTGGAAGAAGATTGACCGTTTGTATCCGGATTTAAGCAAAGAGGCAAGAAATCTTAGGCTTGGACTTACCACAGATGGAATGAATCCATATGGCAGTTTAAGCACTCAACACAGTTCGTGACCAGTTTTGCTAGTAATTTGCAACTTGCCTCCTTAGTTATGCATGAAGCGAAAATACATGATGTTGTCTATGATGATATCGGACCCAAGACAGTCAGGAAATGACATCAATGTTTATGTTTGTCCCTTGATTGAAGACTTGACAAAGTTATGGGATGAAGGGGTTTTAGTGTTTGATGAATTTCAAAATGAGACTTTTGATTTGCGTGCAATCCCTTTTTGTACCATTAATGCCTTTCCAGCATATGGGAATTTGAGCGGGTACAGTGTTACGGGCCATCGTGTATGTCTCATCTAACAAGAAGACACAAGCTACATACAATTGAAACATGGTAGAAAAATAGTATACACTAGGCATCAACATTTTCTGAAAGCTTATCACTCTTACCGACAACTGAAAAAAGTATTTAATGGAAGTCAAGAGCATGAAAGTGCGTCGATACTGTTAACTAGTCACCAGGTCTCTCAACGGGTTCAACACTTGAATACTATATTTGGAAAGACCCAAACGAAGGAAAAAAGTAAGACTTGGATATGGAAGAAAAGATTGATTTTGTTTGATCTTCCGTACTGGTCTGATCTAGATGTTAGACATTGTATTGATGTTATGCATGTAGAGAAAATGTTTATGACAGTGTCATTGGGACGCTCCTTAACATTCAAGGCAAGACAAAAGATGGTTTGAATACTCGTCAAGATCTAGTTGAGACGGGTATACGAGCCCAGTTACATCCAAGGTCTAATGGTAAAAATATATATTTGCCTCCAGCTTGTCATACTTTGTCCAGAAAAGAGAAGATGATGTTTTGTCAGTGTTTGCGTCGTGTCAAAGTTCTACAAGGAAACTCTTCAAATATTAAGAGTCTTGTGCAGTTGAAAGATCTAAAGTTAGTAGGCTTAAAGTCTCACAATTACCATGTCTTGATGCAACAATTGTTAGTCGTGGCCATACGAGACATTGTTCATAACAAAGTTAGGCATGCCATAACTCGGTTGTGCATTTTTTATAATGCCATATGTAGCAAAGTCCTTGATCCTATCAAGTTAGATGAGCTGGAAAATGATGTTGTCATTATATTGTGTCAATTGGATATGTATTTTCCTCATGCATTCTTCGACATCATGATTCACTTAATTGTTCATTTGGTGAGAGAAATCAAATGTTGTGGTGTTGTTTATTTGTAGCGGATGTACCTAGTTGAGTGATACATGAAGATCTTAAAAGGATATACAAAGAATCTACACTGTCCTGAATAATCTATTGTGGAAAGGTACATTGTAGAAGAAGCTATTGAGTTTTGTTCAGAGTACATTGAAAAGGCGAAACCTGTTGGGCTTCCCGTGTCTCATCATGATGAAAAAGTGGGAGGTAAGGGTTCAAGACGACTGCATGTTATCACTCCAAGTGTAGAACATTTGCAACAAGCTCATTTGTATGTATTGAATAACAATAATGAAGTTTTTCCATACGTAGTACGTCACGAAGGATTAGTGAAGGAAAATAATCCAAAAATGTCGAAGAATAAGGTGTTGAAAGTGCATAACAGGACTTTCCTAAATTGGTTTAAAGATACAAACTTTGGTGACAATAATGCTTCTGAAATGTTAAGGAAGCTAGTAGATGGGCCTAAAAGAAATGTGATAATTTGGTAAGGATGTGATATAAACAAGTATTCCTTCTATTCAAAAGCATAAGACGAGAAAAGTATAATGCAAAACAGTGGGGTTACTCTAAGGGCTGAATCTCAATACTTCACTAGTGTACATGATGACAATCCTCGTGTAGCTTCCATTCCTTTGGTTTCATTGAAGAAATATAGGAGCTTAATTATGTCTAATTCATTGTTTGTTTTTTCAAATTTAAGTGGGTTGACAACAATATCGGTGTGCAGATAGATGATTTAGGATTTATGTTGGTAGATCTTATGAAACTCGCTTACCAGAATAACCCTTTCATCATGGCAGAACAAGCTAAATAGGTATTTTATGTTCAAGACCCTTGTGATGAAAGGTGGTCAGTGGTTCTACATGGGAAAACAATTGGTGTTAATGTTGAAGATGATGATTCACTCATTGATAATTTTGTCAGTCCTTTGTCCACACAAATCTTGCCTAACGTCGTCGTAAAAGAAAAAGCTGATGACGTTCATACAAATTGTAATGATCACGGTGAAGGAGAATTAATTAACATCGTCTAACGTAATTTTCAAGAATAATTGGAAAACGGTAATTGTTTAATTCAAACGTATTTCATTTTGTATAACTAGTATTATATATTATTAACTTATGTTTTATTATATCATGTAGTATTTCAATGATTCTACACCATTGAAACCAGAGAGATTGAAGGCGCTTCGCATCTAGTGGGCAAGCTACTATTTGAAAGTTAAAAATGAAACAATTAGTGTTTAAGTAATTTTAGAATTGTAATTTAGTTAATTTACATTTTTTACGATTCATGTAATGTATGCACATTAAATATTCTTTTAATTCATAGTAACTATTCAATTTTTATGGAATTTCTGCTAAAAACACTCTGAAAACAAACTAAAAATTGTCTATTGTGGTTCTGATTTTAAATTTGCAGTTTAATTTGGGGTAATTAAAAAATAGATAGCATATTAAAAAAATCCAATAAACAACATTGATTTTTGAAAAAATTGATGTTAAGCTGAACTCACAACATCGGTTTCTAAAAAACAAATGTTGTTGTTGAACATCAACATCGGTCTATTCTAAAAACTCATGTTGTATGTATATATTAACATTGGTTTTTTTAAAAATGATGTTGTAGGTATAACTTCACATTGGTCTTGGTAAAAACCGATATTGATTTGTAGAGATTTGACTCTTTTTTTTATTCTTACTATACAAAGTTGGTTTTATAAAAAACCGATGTTGTCATTTTTATGTTAGCATCGGTTTTAGAAAACCGATATTAACGATATTACTTTCAACATTGGTTAATAACTGGTGTTGAAAGTCCTTAATGATCGATGTTAAAATCCTATTTTCTAGTAGTGCATATATACTTCATAAGTGACGATGCATTGACAAGTGCACCAATTCGTCCCAAGTAGTAATGTTAAAACGGAAGTCCGAGTGTCGAATTCGCAAGGACTTTATTTGTACTTAGGTAGATGAATAATTAATTAAGAAAAAGATTTGGAAAGGTTGTAGAAAATAGTAAATTAAATTGCTGAAAATTAAATCAAACAAGAAAAAGAATTAAACATGAATTTAAATTAATTACTTAAAGACAGAAAAGATGAGAAAATCCAATAATATTGTAGAAGGAAATTCAGAAGATGAGAATGTTGGAAACTTGGTCTACCAGAGCTACTCCTTGATGTAATATTAATAATTTTCTCTATTTATAATTATTCCAATTTACACGTGCATCTACTAGTATACTATAACTTTGGTCTCCCGCACGAAAGAGTCTAATTTATCTATTTTCTCTCTCAAATCTCTTTGCAGAGCTAAAATAGTAAATTACATTAAGAATAGAGATGTATAACAGGCTAAACAAATATCAACCAATCCTTAGTGATGACTTTATTTAGATACCCTTTCCTAGTTCTATTAGAAAATAATGTTTCCCAACCCTACCCCTAAAACTTACCATGCAAATGGGTGATCAAGCCACAAGCAATAATATTAATCACAAGAAAGGATAATCCAAAAGTAATATTCATAAATAGATAGGAAGAGAAATTACATAAAGAGTAGTTGGCAGTCAAGTTCCCAACAAAGGGAGTTTAGCCTCTCATTGTCATGGAGACTTTACAATTGCAAGAGGAGAATATTTATTAAAGGGGGAAAAGATAAGAAAGAGAATGGAGGGAAGGAATGACTCTCATTGCTTGCTTCTCCTTCTTCTAGCTTTTGCCTTCTATAAAGAATTGTATTCTGTTGGGAATTTCTGTATGTCTTCTCTTTCTTTTCTCTTCTTTTTTTTATTCTTGCATTTCTGGCTTTATTTTTCTTACTAAGCTTCATAAATTCATCACTTTTAATATTCTTTACACAAAAATTTAAATGATATTAATTTAATAATTATTTGCTCAAAAAGAAAAAATTATAAATTTCTCTATAATTTAACCCCAAAATATACTAATAATTAACAGTTATCAATAAGCTGAAATAAATTATTCCATATTCTACTTCTGAATTTCTACCTTTGAATTTATTGAAATGATAAGAATTGTGTGTTTAATCAGTATACACAATTGTATACATTCATATTTTGTATAGCATTGAATACAATACAGATGTGATGGTAAATCTAACAACTAATCAGCTACAATATGCTAATGATTAATGGCAATAAACAACAGTTGTCTAACATTTTAATGCACGAGCTCACGTATGTTCACTCTGTCTTAAGTTGGAGGAGATATATATATATATATATATGATCCACATATTTTAAAGTTATTTTTCATCCTCATCAATTTATTTTATCATTTATATATGGAGAATGCTAATATTCATTATAGTTGGTGTGCATTAGCACTCAACACAAAAAATTTAGACTAAAAATCCATTAGTTCTTTTTATTTCTCAAAATTTAATTTAAGGACATTATTGTATTTTATCATTTAAAATATTTAAAATAAAAATAAAAATAAAAATATAATATAACATATAACCATCAAATTTCAAAAAGATTCACTAAAAAAAATTATAAGAGATCTTAATAATTAATTCTATTAATATCTCAAATAACTTATCATCATCACCACCATGATAATCACTATCATTGTCATGACCATTGCCAGTGTCATGACAATGATGACGATCATGACAAGGTGCTGAAATGTCAGGCAGGATAGGGGAAGACTCCTAGGTTTTTGTGAAAGGGATGCTCTTCTCATGTTATTGTTGAAAAGAAAAACCTAATTCTTCTATTTATTTTGATGTCGATTCATCAATATATACTTTCATTCTTTGTACAGTTGGGATATATTAAAAAGTTTTAGTCTTTAATAATATGTTCTTTTTCATTTAAATTCTCATAACTTCTTTTTTTTAAAACCTTATATCTTGGTTAAGGGACTCAAATATTGAATTACTT